>NC_037679.1:46978803-46997571 GCF_003255815.1 Theropithecus gelada | reverse complement strand
AAAGAAAGAAAGAAAGAAAGAAAGAAAGAAAGAAAGAAAGAAAGAAAATCCAACAGGAATTTTTAAGGAAGCTGACATCTAACTTTATATGAAAGAGTGAAGAAAGAAAGAACCAAGAAGAGTCAACGCCATTTTGAATAATGAGGTGGAAGGAGTTGCTCTACTAGAGGTCAAGAATTAGCTTAAAGCTGTAATGATTAAGATAATGTATTCTCAGTGCAGGAAAAGACAAATTCACCATTGGAAACAGTATGGAATATTATGAATATATGTAAATCAAGCAGCATTGTGATCTGTGTACAACTGGATTATTCCATAAATAATGCTGGAACAATTTATTCAAATGAAAGAAAAATTACTCTGGTTCATATTATACAGAAAAAATAATTGTAGGAACAGTAAAGACTTAAATGTTGATATGGTTTGGCTGTGTCCCCACTCAAATCTCAGCTTGAATTGTAACTCCTAAAATTCTCATGTGTCATGGGAAGGACCCTGAGGGAGGTAATTGAATCATAGGAGTGGGTCTTTCCCATATGTTCTCGTGATAGTAAGTATCACGAGATCTGATGGTTTTATAGAGAGTTCCCCTGCACGCGCTCTCTTGCCTGTCACCATGTAAAGCTTTGCTCCTCCTTCACTTTCTGCCATGATTGTGAGGCCTCCCCAGCCAAGTGGAACTGAGTCCATTAAACCTCTTTTTCTTCATAAATTACCCAGTCTTGGGTATGTCTTTATTAGCAGCATGAGAATGGATGAATACAAATGTGAAAAATAGAACATTAAAACCTTTAAAGGGGTGTGACTAATATTTAAAAATAAGAAAGGAACATACTCTTAAGGAGAAGATGGCTATAAAATTAATAACTAGGGGGTAGTGAATAAAATTTAAAACTGTGGAGGAGGGCAAAGCAAGATGGCAGAATAGAAGCCTACACCATTTATCTACCAACTGGAACATCACATTTTAACAACTATCTGCGCACAGACGCTATCACTAGAGTCAAAAATCAACTGAGCAACCACAACATCTTGCTTTAACTTCATATCCTTAAAAGAGGCATTGAGGAGGTCAGGAGAGACAGTTTTGAATTACTGATGTCACCCCTCCCCCATACCCTGGCAGCAAGTGTGCAGCACAGAAAGAGAATTTATGCATTTTGCAGAGGCAGAGCCCAGCCTCTGGGGGTCTTTATATTGAACTCAGTGCTTCCCTGTCACAGAGGAGAATAATGCCATGCCGGGCTCAGTCAGCACCCACACATGGAGGGAGCATTAAGACGAGCTCTAGTCAGAGAGGAATTTTTAGTCCCAGCATTCGGAACTTGATTTCTTGGCAAGCCTTGCCACTATGGGCTAAAGAACTCTGGGGTCCAAAGTAAACTTGAAAGGCAGTGTAGGACACAAACATGCAATTCCTAGGCAACTCCTAGTGTTAGGCTCGGCTCAGAGCCAGTTGACTAGAGTGGCATGTGACCTAGGGAGTTACCAGCTGGGGGCAGCTAGGGGAGTGCTTGTGCCGTCCCTCCCACAACCCAAGGCAGTACAGCGCACAGAAATGAAAGTGACTCCTTCCCACTGCTTAAAAAGAGGAGAGCAAAGAGTAAAGAGGACTTTGTCTTACATCTTGGATATCAGCAGAGCCACAGTTGGATAGGGCACCAGGCAGAGTGGTGAGGCCCTAGCTTCCAGACTACACTTCTATACACATGCTGGCCCACTGCCTTGAAGGGAAGGAACCAGTTCTAACAGGAGTCATCACCTGCTGACTGAAGAGCTCATTGGTCCTGAAAAACCAGCAGTAATTCCCAGGGAGTACACTGTGGGCCTTGGGCTCTTACATCTGCTGGGTATAGGGTGACCCAGCACAATCCCAGTTGTGCTGGGTATGGTGAAGGACTCTTTCTGTTGGAGAAAAGTGGAAGGAAAAGTAAAGGGGACTTTTTCGTGCACATTTGGTACCAGCTTGACCACAGTAAGGCAGAGAAATTAGCAGGCTTTTGGGGTCCCTGAGTCCAGGACCAGTCTCTTGGATAGGATTTCCAGACCTTCCCTGGGCCAAAGAGCAGCGCAGTGCCCTGAAGGGTTAGTCCCAGGTTTGGCAGTGTTCACCACAAGCTGATGGAAGAGTCCATGGGCTTTAAGTGAACATCCATGGTGGTCTGGCAGAATTCACTGTGGACTGGAGGTGGTGGGGGCCACAGGAAGAGGCTTTTCTGCTCCTCTGCCTATGGAAAGTGGAGGGAAGAGCAGAAAGGACTTTGTATTGTGGTTTGAGTGCCAGGTTAGCCACACTAGAATAGAACATCGGGTAAATTGTTCATGTTTTTTACTCCAGTCTCTGGCTCCCAGACAGCATCTCTGGATACTCCCAGCTTCTGGGGGAGCTTGCCGCCCTGAAGGGTAGGGCCTTGGACAAGGTTTAGTGTTGTGCTGGCTTCAGGTCTGACCTAGCACAGTCCCAGTCATGGCAGCCTCAGGGGTGCTTGCATCACCACATCCCCAGTTCCAGGCGGCTCAGCACACAGAGAGACAGACTCTGTTTGGGAGAAAGTAAGATAAAATAACAAGTGTCACTCTCTGGTAATCCACAGAATTCTTCTGGATCTTATCCAGGACCATCAAGGTGGTGTCTCTATGAGTCTAGAAAACAATTGAATTCATGAAGAGTGAGAGTAGGGGGATGACTAGCAGAGGCAGGGAAGGGGAGTACAGGGGAGGTGGGGGAGGTGTGGGTGGTTAATAAGTACAAAAATAAAATAGTTAGAAAGAATAAATAAGACCTAGTATTTGATAGCACAAAGATGTGACTATATTTAATAATAATTTAGTTCTACATTTTAAAATAGCTAAACAAGTACAATGAGATTGTTTTTAACACAAGGAAAAATGTTTGAGGGGATGAATATTTTCTCCAGGTTGTGATTATTATGCATTGCATGTTTATACCAAAATGTCTCATCTACCCCATAAACATACGCACCTACTATGTACCCACAAAGATTAAAAATTCAAAACAGTAAAAAATTTAAAATTGCACAAAATCAAAAGTAAGAACACATACCACAGACTAGAAGACATTTTTAGTGTCTATAATTGACACTATTCATAAAATTTTCCCTAAAAAACAAAATCGTCACAAATCACCTAGCAAAAGACAACTTAGGAGAATAATAGGTATATTGATATAAATACGAAGTTTTTTAGAGGAATTTCCAAATTGTTAATACCTATTTCTGGTAGGCTAAATAAAGGCCCCCTCCAAAGCTGTTTGCATCTAATTCCTGGAACCTATAACTATTATCTTACATGGTAGAAGGGACTCTATAAAAGTAAGTAATGAAATGGGAAGATGATCTGGGATCATCTGAGCGGGTACAATGTAATCACTAGGCCCCCATATAAGAGGGATGCAGAGGATAAGAAAGTAGTTGGGTTTGTGATGATGAAAGCTAGAGTTTGGAGGAATGTGAAGAAGGGGTTGTGAGCCAAGGTATGCAGGCAAACTCTAGAAGCTGAAAAGGCAAAGTTGTCCTGGTTTCCAGAAGGAATGCAGCCTAGCTAACCCATTTTAGACTTTTGACCTCTATAAGTGTGAGGAAACAAAGTTGTATTATTGTTTTAAGACACTAACTTCATGGTAACTTATTATAATAGTTAGAGAAACTAATGCAGTAATTTTCCCTCTATTATAATCAGGGAAATAAAAATTGAAATCAACAAACTATTTTATACACACACACACACACACACACACACACATATATTAGTTGCACAAATAATTACAAATCTGGGAATAGCATGTGTAGTTGAAGATGTAGACAAATGAGAATTTCTGTACATTCTGATGAACTCTAAGTATACATAGAGTCTAAAATTGGTATGGCCATTTTGAAGAGAAAACACCCCAAATAACCTAAACATTATTCTACTACCACAGAGAAATTCACTCAAGCTCAGAAGGAGATGTGATAAAAGCATTCATTGTAGAGTCGTTTGTAGGAAAAATTGAGAACAATCAGAATGTTTATCAATAGTAGAAGAAATAAACAGCAACATGTTTGTAAAATGGGAAATGATAGCCATTCATACAAATGAACTAGAGCTACACTTACCAACAAGATAAAACGAGTTGCAAGAAAGTTTCAACATGCTTCTATTTAGATGATTATTTTTATTACCATATAAGCACTATATATTTCCTGTAGATACATGAACATTCAGTAAACAAATAAAATATTCATGAAAATAATAAATGAGAGAACTATGATAGTAGCTACTTCAGAGAAAGAGAGAAATGGATCAGAGTAATACTCAGAGGGTTCACCTCTGTGTTTTATATCTTAAAAATAAGCTGAAGTACAGATACTGAAATCTTAAAATTTAATAAAACTGGATATTTAGTAAACATATGTGTGCTATGTTATTCTCTACTATTGTATACATATTTAAATTGTTTTATAATTTGAAAACAAAGCAAAACAAATTTTTTTTCAGTAAACCCCAAATTCAAAAGTTTTCTGTAAAAAATATGTTCCTTGATTTGTTCTAGGACACCAATCTTAAAAATGACAAAGGAGAGGATTTTTTCCTTATCTTAAAAATAGCATAATGTCCTTGCCGAAATCGTAATGAAACTTCCACATCCTAAGATTTTTGAGTCAAGAACTTTATATGAGTAGTATAAGATATGGGAGCTGATTTGCAAATAATGCAAGATATGGGTGAAAAATGCTTCAGATTGTTAACTCAAGGCCAGCATTGTGGGTCTGACTTTGCCAGACCAAATTGTTTGACTCTAGTTAAATCTCAAACAATTCTCTCTAGTGCTAAGACTCAATGACCCGAGGCTCCTTTCTAAGATGCAAGAGAGATCATAGGAAAAGTATGATGTATCTGTCAAAAGAAATAGAAACAACTATTTTTGGAAACGTGGTTTGTAGCTATTCCACTAGATTTGTCCAGAAATGTATTTCTGCTTCCTTCTAGTCATGGAGCACTTAAAATTTATTTTTTGAAGTATCTGGAAATAATTTTAGAGCCTCTCTAGTACTAAGATTCAGGCAAAAATAATAAAATAGGGAAAATCCTTTTATTTTGTAGTGAATATTTTGTTAGCAGATTAAAAATTTACTAAAATATCCTGTCTTACTGGAAGAGAAACTGTTTGACTTGAGGTTCAATTTAAGGATTTTTCCTTATAATGGAGCTATGTCAATTTAGAAAATGATGTTGCTATTTAAAATGCCACTCCATAACCCTCTTTAATTAAAGTGGCAATATACCATCAATCTGCTCCCATTAATACAATTTTAACCATTAGAATCTAAGCTGTATGATATTCAGGTTTTTTTTGTTTTGTTTTGTTTTTTTGTTTTTTTTTTTAGAAAGTGTGCACAGACTCCTTAGAGATTTGAGGAGGGAGCTTCAAATTCAGTGCTTTAGAAGTGGTAGCTTTGATGGAAGCTAAGGAAAAACAAAAACAAAGGAGAAAGACTGAGAGGCGGAGAACAGACAGGAGCCGACAGAAAGAGAGAAATAAGCAGAAAGCTGAGGATCAGCTGTTAGATGTGAATGTCAAGAATTTGTGTTAATGAAATGATAACCCTAAGTAATTAAATGCTTCTGGTTTAGGTCCTGGTGGGGGTTGGGGCATATCTTACTGAGCCCATAAAAATCCATTCTGTGTCTGGGAGGCGATTGTATTTCCTATATTCACTTCAGTCTAATTTCCTGTGAATTTCAGATCGTTTCTTATTTCCAGTTATAACACTGTTCACATTATTGATTTGGCAGATTCAAATGATGAATGCCAAGAGAAGCAGAACAAGATGGAAAAGACTGGAGTAGCTCAAAACAATTCAATGATACACATTTCAAAAGGTACATTTTGCAGATGCAAGAATGAGAAAGCTAATTAAATGGCTGTGGGGAGAAGGGCATTGTGTATAGTAAGGACACAACTGGCAATTTCATAATCATCTAATAACAAGAAACAAATTAAGTTTTACCTCAGAAGCACTAGAACTAACCAAAAACTGAAAATCTGGAAAGAAGGATACTTTCTTCATGCTTCAGGAGTTTCAAAGTTTCTTTCATTTTTGCTTGTCTCTATTTGTGTGATTTCTTTTCCTCTCCTTGACCACCTTTGCCTGCTTTCTCATTCTACTCATGAAACAGGAAGCTTGACATGATCTAGTTCAGATCAGAAACTGGTGGATCTTTTCTCTGTCTCTTTCGTAAATGATAAAAAGACATATTTTTTTTTACAGCTCAGTTCATCTTTTTGAACCAAGATGAACCAGACACCATCATTATCAATGTCATCATCATCATCACTATAATCACTACTAACATTGAGTGCTTACTACCTGCCATGCACTATTCTAAACGTTTTATGTGTATTGACTCATTTAAGGTTTACAGTTCTTTGTTCTAGGCATTATGTTATCACTTCTGTTTTGTAGACATGAAAACTAGTTTAGTTTAGGGCATGGTTTAGTGAGTTGTAGAAATTCACAACTGGGGCTGGCAGCAGTGGCTCACACCTGTAATCCCACACTTTGGAAGGCTGAGGTGGGCGGATCACTTGAGGTCAGGAGTGAGCAGAGATCACATTCCACTGCACTTAAGCTTGGGTAACAGAGCGAGACTCTGTCTCAAAATAAATAAATAAATAAATAAATAAATAAATAAATAAAATAAAAAGTTCACAACTGAATATGAATTCTTTTTGCTGAAATTTCTTTTCTTTAAGAATGCTGAATATAGACACCCTTTTTAGGGTTTCTGCTGAAAGGTTCACTGTTAGCCCGATAGCGTTACCTTTGTAGATGATCCGCCTCTTCTTTCTAGCTGCCTTTAACATTTTTTTATTTCATTTCAACCTTGGAGAATCTGATGACTTACAACTTCAGCAGAGTTTCAGGATACAGAGCCAACGTACAAAAATCAGTAGCATTCCTATACACCAATGAGTTCCAAGCTGAGAGTCAAATCAGTAATGCAATCCCATTTAAAATAAGTCACGGAAAGATGAAATACCTAGGAATACAGCTAACCAGGGAGGTGAAAGTTCTCTATAACAAATTACAGAACACTGCTCACAGAAATCAGAGATGACACGAATGAAAAAATCATTTTATGCTCATGAATTGGAAGAAACAATATTGTTAAAATGGTCGTACTGTCCAAAGCAATTTGTAGATCTAATGCTATTCCTATCACACTGCCAATGACATTCTTCACAAAATTAGGAAAAACCTATTTAAAAATCATATGGAGCCAAAAACAGCCCAAATAGCCAAGGCAATCCTAAGCAAAAAGAACAAAGCTGGAGGTTTCACGTTCCTGACTTCAAATTGTATTACAAGGCTACAGTAACCAAAACAGCATGGTACTGGTACACAGACAGACATATAGAAAAACAGAAAAGAATAAAGAGTCCAGAAATAAAGCCACACACCTACCAACATCTGATCTTTGACAAAGTCAACAAAAACAAGCAATGGAGAAAAAATTCCCTATTCAATATATGGTGCTAGGATAACTGGCTAGCAATGTGTGGAAGATTGAAACTAGACCTCTTCCTTATGCCATATACAAAAATCAATTCAAGATAGATATAAGACTTAAATATAAAATCTTAAACTATAAAAACCCTTTAAGATAACCTAAGAAATACCATTCTGGGCATAGGCCCTGGCAAAAATTTCATGATGAAGATTCCGAAAGCAATAGCAACAAAACAAAAAATTGATAAATGGGACTAACAAATTCTGCACTGTAAAAGAAACCATTAACAGAGTAAACAGACACCCTACAGTATGGGAGTAAATATTTGCAAATGAATGCATCCAACAAAGGTCTAATATCCAGGAACTATAAGGAACTTAAACAAATTAATAAGTGAAAAACAATTCCATGAAAAAGTGGGCAAAGGACAAGAACAGACAGTTTTCAAAAGAAGACATATACATGGCCAAATGCTCTACATCACTAATTATTAAAGAAATGGAAATCAAAATCCCAGTGAGATACCATCTCACACCAGTCAGAATGGCTATTACTTAAAAAGTCAAAAACAACAGATGCTGGTGAGGTTGCAGCCATAAAGGGAGTGCTTATATACTGCTGGTGAGAATGTAATTTAGTTCAGTCATTGTGGGAATGTAAATTAGCTCAGTCATTAGTTCAGTCACTGATCACACAAGATTACTGTGGTGATTTCTCAAAGAACTTAAAACAATTCTCTACCCAGCAATCCCATTATTGGGTATATACCTAAAGGAATATAAATCGTTCTACCATAAAGACACATGAATATGCATGTTCATTCAGCACCCTTCACAACAACAAAGACCATAAATGCCAATTACTGGTAGGCTGGATAAAAACATTGTGGTACATATACATCATGGTATATTACACAGCCCTAAAAAAGAATGAAATCATGTCCCTTTCTGCAACATGGATGGAGCTGAAGGCAATTATCCTAAGCAAACTAACACAGGATCAGAAAACCAAATACTGCATGTCCTCATTTATAAATAGGAGCTAAACAATGAGAATGTATAAACACAAAAAAGGGAACAACAGACACCAGGACCTACTTAAAGTTGGAGGGTGGAAGGGGGTTGAAGACTGATAAAGTGCTTATCTGATACTATGCCTGTTATCTGAATGATGAAATGATCTGTACACCAAAACCCTGCGACAGGCAATTTATATAACAAGCCTGCACATGTATGCCTGAAACTCAAATAAAAGTTAAAAAAAAAAGAGAAAACAGGGGGGGCGGAGCAAGATGGCCGAATAGGAGCAGCTCCAGTCTTCAACTCCCAGCGCCAGCGACACAGAAGACCGGTGATTTCGGCATTTTCAACTGAGGTACTGGGTTCATCTCACTGGGGAGTGCCGGACGATCGGTACTGGTCAGCTGCTGCAGCCCGACCAGCGAGAGCTGAAGCAGGGCGAGGCATTGCCTCACCTGAGAAGTGCAAGGGGGAAGGGAATCCCTTTTCCTAGCCAGGGGAACTGAGACACACAACACCTGGAGAATCGGGTAACTCCCACCCCAATACTGCGCTTTGAGCAAACAGGCACACCAGGAGATCATATCCCACACCTGGCCGGGAGGGTCCCACACCCACGGAGCCTCCCTCATTGCTATTACAGCAGTCTGTGATCTACCGGCAAGGCAGCAGCGAGGCTGGGGGAGGGGCGCCCGCCATTGCTGAGGCTTAAGTAGGTAAACAAAGCTGCTGGGAAGCTCGAACTGGGTGGAGCTCACAGCAGCTCAAGGAAACCTGCCTGTCTCTGTAGACTCCACCTCTGGGGGCAGGGCACAGAAAACAATAACAAAGCAGCAGACACCTCTGCAGACGCAAACGACTCTGTCTGACAGCTTTGAAGAGAGCAGTGGATCTCCCAACATGGAGGTTGAGATCTGAGAAGGGACAGACTCCCTGCTCAAGCGGGTCCCTGACCCCTGAGTAGCCTAACTGGGAGACATCCCCCACTAGGGGCAGTCTGACACCCCACACCTCACAGGGTGGAGTACACCCCTGAGAGGAAGCTTCCAAAGCAAGAATCAGACAGGTACACTTGCTGTTCATAAATATTCTATCTTCTGCAGCCTCTGCTGCTGTTACCCAGGCAAACAGGGTCTGGAGTGGACCTCAAGCAATCTCCAACAGACCTACAGCTGAGGGTCCTGACTGTTAGAAGGAAAACTATCAAACAGGAAGGACACCTACACCAAAACCCCATCAGTACATCACCATCATCAAAGACCAGAGGCAGATAAAACCACAAAGATGGGGAAAAAGCAGGGCAGAAAAGCTGGAAATTCAAAAAACAAGAGCGCATCTCCCCTGGCAAAGGAGCGCAGCTCATCGCCAGCAACGGATCAAAGCTGGACGGAGAATGACTTTGACGAGATGAGAGAAGAAGGCTTCAGTCCATCAAATTTCTCAGAGCTAAAGGAGGAATTACGTACCCAGCGCAAAGAAACTAAAAATCTTGAAAAAAAAGTGGAAGAATTGACGGCTAGACTAATTAATGCAGAGAAGGTCATAAACGAAATGAAAGAGATGAAAACCATGACACGAGAAATACGTGACAAATGCACAAGCTTCAGTAACCGACTCGATCAACTGGAAGAAAGAGTATCAGCAATTGAGGATCAAATGAATGAAATGAAGCGAGAAGAGAAACCAAAAGAAAAAAGAAGAAAAAGAAATGAACAAAGCCTGCAAGAAGCATGGGATTATGTAAAAAGACCAAATCTACGTCTGATTGGGGTGCCTGAAAGTGAGGGGGAAAATGGAACCAAGTTGGAAAACACTCTTCAGGATATCATCCAGGAGAACTTCCCCAACCTAGTAGGGCAGGCCAACATTCAAATCCAGGAAATACAGAGAACGCCACAAAGATACTCCTCGAGAAGAGCAACTCCAAGACACATAATTGCCAGATTCACCAAAGTTGAAATGAAGGAAAAAATCTTAAGGGCAGCCAGAGAGAAAGGTCGGGTTACCCACAAAGGGAAGCCCATCAGACTAACAGCAGATCTCTCGGCAGAAACTCTCCAAGCCAGAAGAGAGTGGGGGCCAATATTCAACATTCTTAAAGAAAAGAATTTTAAACCCAGAATTTCATATCCAGCCAAACTAAGTTTCATAAGTGAAGGAGAAATAAAATCCTTTACAGATAAGCAAATCCTTAGAGATTTTGTCACCACTAGGCCTGCCTTACAAGAGACCCTGAAGGAAGCACTCAACATGGAAAGGAACAACCGGTACCAGCCATCTCAAAAACATGCCAAAATGTAAAGACCATCGAGGCTAGGAAGAAACTGCATCAACTAATGAGCAAAATAACCAGTTAATATCATAATGGCAGGATCAAGTTCACACATAACAATCTTAACCTTAAATGTAAATGGACTAAATGCTCCAATTAAGAGACACAGACTGGCAAACTGGATAAAGAGTCAAGACCCATCAGTCTGCTGTATTCAGGAGACCCATCTCACACGCAGAGACATACATAGGCTCAAAATAAAGGGATGGAGGAAGATTTACCAAGCAAATGGAGAACAAAAAAAAGCGGGGGTTGCAATACTAGTCTCTGATAAAACAGACTTTAAACCATCAAAGATCAAAAGAGACAAAGAAGGCCATTACATAATGGTAAAGGGATCAATTCAACAGGAAGAGCTAACTATCCTAAATATATATGCACCCAATACAGGAGCACCCAGATTCATAAAGCAAGTCCTTAGAGACTTACAAAGAGACTTAGACTCCCATACAATAATAATGGGAGACTTCAACACTCCATTGTCAACATTAGACAGATCAACGAGACAGAAAGTTAACAAGGATATCCAGGAATTGAACTCATCTCTGCAGCAAGCAGACCTAATAGACATCTATAGAACTCTCCACCCCAAATCAACAGAATATACATTCTTCTCAGCACCACATCGTACTTATTCCAAAATTGACCACGTAATTGGAAGTAAAGCACTCCTCAGCAAATGTACAAGAACAGAAATTATAACAAACTGTCTCTCAGACCACAGTGCAATCAAACTAGAACTCAGGACTAAGAAACTCAATCAAAACCGCTCAACTACATGGAAACTGAACAACCTGCTCCTGAATGACTACTGGGTACATAACGAAATGAAGGCAGAAATAAAGATGTTCTTTGAAACCAATGAGAACAAAGATACAACATACCAGAATCTCTGGGACACATTTAAAGCAGTGTGTAGAGGGAAATTTATAGCACTAAATGCCCACAAGAGAAAGCAGGAAAGATCTAAAATTGACACTCTAACATCGCAATTAAAAGAACTAGAGAAGCAAGAGCAAACACATTCGAAAGCTAGCAGAAGGCTAGAAATAACTAAGATCAGAGCAGAACTGAAGGAGATAGAGACACAAAAAACCCTCCAAAAAATCAATGAATCCAGGAGTTGGTTTTTTGAAAAGATCAACAAAATTGACAGACCACTAGCAAGACTAATAAAGAAGAAAAGAGAGAAGAATCAAATCGACGCAATTAAAAATGAAAAAGGGGATATCACCACCGACCCCACAGAAATACAAACTACCATCAGAGAATACTATAAACACCTCTACGCAAATAAACTGGAAAATCTAGAAGAAATGGATAATTTCCTGGACACTTACACTCTTCCAAGACTAAACCAGGAAGAAGTTGAATCCCTGAATAGACCAATAGCAGGCTCTGAAATCGAGGCAACAATTAATAGCCTACCAACCAAAAAAAGTCCAGGACCAGATGGATTCACAGCTGAATTCTACCAGAGGTACAAGGAGGAGTTGGTACCATTCCTTCTGAAACTATTCCAATCAATAGAAAAAGAGGGAATCCTCCCTAACTCATTTTATGAGGCCAACATCATCCTGATACCAAAGCCTGGCAGAGATACAACAAAAAAAGAGAATTTTAGACCAATATCCCTGATGAACATCGATGCAAAAATCCTCAATAAAATACTGGCAAACCGGATTCAGCAACACATCAAAAAGCTTATCCACCATGATCAAGTGGGCTTCATCCCTGGGATGCAAGGCTGGTTCAACATTCGCAAATCAATAAACATAATCCAGCATATAAACAGAACCAAAGACAAGAACCACATGATTATTTCAATAGATGCAGAAAAGGCTTTTGACAAAATTCAACAGCCCTTCATGCTAAAAACGCTCAATAAATTCGGTATTGATGGAACGTACCTCAAAATAATAAGAGCTATTTATGACAAACCCACAGCCAATATCATACTGAATGGGCAAAAACTGGAAAAATTCCCTTTGAAAACTGGCACAAGACAGGGATGCCCTCTCTCACCACTCCTATTCAACATAGTGTTGGAAGTTCTGGCTAGGGCAATCAGGCAAGAGAAAGAAATCAAGGGTATTCAGTTAGGAAAAGAAGAAGTCAAATTGTCCCTCTTTGCAGATGACATGATTGTATATTTAGAAAACCCCATTGTCTCAGCCCAAAATCTCCTTAAGCTGATAAGCAACTTCAGCAAAGTCTCAGGATACAAAATTAATGTGCAAAAATCACAAGCATTCTTATACACTAGTAACAGACAAACAGAGAGCCAAATCATGAATGAACTTCCATTCACAATTGCTTCAAAGAGAATCAAATACCTAGGAATCCAACTTACAAGGGATGTAAAGGACCTCTTCAAGGAGAACTACAAACCACTGCTCAGTGAAATCAAAGAGGACACAAACAAATGGAAGAACATACCATGCTCATGGATAGGAAGAATCAATATCGTGAAAATGGCCATACTGCCCAAGGTAATTTATAGATTCAATGCCATCCCCATGAAGCTACCAATGAGTTTCTTCACAGAATTGGAAAAAACTGCTTTAAAGTTCATATGGAACCAAAAAAGAGCCCGCATTGCCAAGACAATCCTAAGTCAAAAGAACAAAGCTGGAGGCATCACACTACCTGACTTCAAACTATACTACAAGGTTACAGTAACCAAAACAGCATGGTACTGGTACCAAAGCAGAGATATAGACCAATGGAACAGAACCGAGTCCTCAGAAATAATATCACACATCTACAGCCATCTGATCTTTGACAAACCTGAGAGAAACAAGAAATGGGGAAAGGATTCCCTATTTAATAAATGGTGCTGGGAAAATTGTCTAGCCATAAGTAGAAAGCTGAAACTGGATCCTTTCCTTACTCCTTATACGAAAATTAATTCAAGATGGATTAGAGACTTAAATGTTAGACCTAATACCATAAAAACCCTAGGGGATTGTATCCTTTCAAGGAGAGTTTCCACTTCTTTCTGCTTCCTACTTCTGTGTAGTAGCAGTAAACATTTATCCAAGATAGAATGGAGACTTTTTTGATATTTGAAAATTAATAAAATATGTGTTACCCACACCTTTGCTTAGGAGGCTACCTGAAGGTGGTGCTTTAAAAAAAAAAAAAGGAATAGGTTTGCAATGAACATATGCATGCATCTTTGTAATAGAAAGATTTGTGTTCTTTTGGGTATATACCCAGTAATGGGATTGCTGTGTTGAATGGTATTTCTGTGTTAGGTCTTTGAGGAATCACCACACTGTCTTACACAATGGTTGAATTAATTTACACTTCCACCAACAATGCATAAGCTTTCCTTTTTCTCCACAGCCTCGCCAGCACCTGTTATTTTTTCTTTTTAAAAATAGCCATTCTGACTGATATAAGATGGTACTCATTATGGTTTTGATTTGTATTTCTCTAATGATCAGTGGTGTTGAGCTGTTTTTCATATGATTGTTGGCTCCATGTATTTCCTCTTTTGCAAAGTGTCTATTGCACCATTATACACAAAAGCAAAGACATGGAATCAACTTAAATACCCATCAATGATAGACTGGATAAAGAAAATGTGGTACATATACACCATGGAAAACTATGCAGCTATAAAAAAATAAAATCATATCCTTTTCAGGAAAATGGATGGAGCTGGAGGCCATTATCCTTAGCAAACTAATGCAGGAACAACAACAACAAAAATACTGCATGCTCTCACTTACAAGTGAGAGCAAAATAATGAGAACATATGGACACATAGAGGAGAACAACAGATACACCCTATTAGAGGGTGGAAGGTGGGAGGAGAGAGTGGATCAGGAAAAATAACTAATGGGTACTAGACTTAATACCTGGGTGGTGAAATAATCTATACAACAAACTCCCATGACAAGTTCATCTATGTAACAAACCTGCACATGCACCTTTGAACCTGAAATAAAAGTTTTTTTCTTAAAAAAAAAAAAGAACTGGACTGAAAATGAAGAAGACGCAGAAGCCAGAAGAAAACAAAAATTAAAAACTATCAAGTAAAGCAGTGAGGGAAAAGAATAGGAGCTATATGACAGTACTATAGTGTTGGTTGTAGCAAAAGGGACTGAGAGCCTGGGAGGAAAGGGTTCTGGTTAGGATTTCTAACTTAGTAGAGAAATGTAAGAAAAATCACAGGATAGAATAAACACAAATAGGGTAAGGAAAAATAAAGGCAATTAAAATTAAGAAAAATACAAATAAGGAGTTAAATTCATGATATATTATCTGGTTCTGCAAGCAAATAATATTTATATAGCAACAAAACATTAACATAGCTTACTTATTTTCTTTTTATAATTTTGAGAATTTAAAACATATACAGAAGCACAAATATAATAAGCACACATTACTGCACCCCAAATTTTGCCATATCTATCTCCAAGTGTTCTATTGTATGAAAAAATATAATTTTGTGGAAGAAATTGAAATACTCATTGATCGTTATATTGCCTTTTCTCATTTTCAGAAACTGCCACTACCACAAATCTATGTAACTTTTGAAAGTTTACAGTTTATATAAATATTTGTTTATAGACTTTTTAAATTGTTACATAAACATACTTCTTATCTACAAATGCAAGCTTTTCACCTTTAATGCTACGTGTGTGCCTGTGTATGCATTTGAGTGAAAAGTCTTCCCTTCTACAAGATAGCAGTCTGTGCAAATGCCACTCTTAACAAAATAGGGCTTATGGGGAAAACACAGCTGGGAGAAACAACAGAAAATCCATGCAACTTTGTAATCAGAGAACCAACAAAAGCAATAATAATTTTAATAAAAAATTAGCTCAATTAAAAGTATTCCCAGTTATTACTTTACTTTAAAATAAAAAGTAGCTTGATAAAATAGGAGGCAAGAGAAGTTTGAGGCTGCTGATTTAGAGGGACAAGGGCAAAATGAAAAAAATGAACAAAGATTAGAAAGTACTGCACCATCAGCGTCTCAGACAGAACAGGTGGCCAAATCGGCCAAGAGAAGACCATGGAGAGGAAGAATATCAGAAAATGTACTACACTGTATTGGTTTCTATGTAGTTGGCTCTGGCTGTATTAGTAAACTTTGAATCAGCCACTGTCAAATGGTGGCACAAAATGTTAACATGTAGGGGGAAGCAGCACTAATGAATTGCTGCAACATATTGTTTTCTTAGTCACTAGTCATATATGTGCTAACTGGCATAACAAGAAACATGAACTGCAGCTGAACATACTACATACAGTATTATTATATCTGTATGTCATTTGCATAAAAACATCCCACTGCAAAATAACCACCACTCACTTCACTTACCTTTTTTGCTCAACAATATGTTCTTGAGATTTATTTACAGTCATAGATATATAGCTAATATATTCCTTTCAACTACTGAGTATTATCCATTCATCTAAATTGTTCTGACAGTCTCTATTTTAATACGTGAATTTAAGCTTCTGCATTTATAATTATAAATGTATTTCAAATTATTTATAATAATTTGGCCTTTATTACACTCTTTCTGATTTTTTTTATTTTTCTGGATGTACATGATTTTGTTCTAATGGTTTAGTAATATGTATGTAGCTTCTATTCTTTCATATTTGCTCCACTCTCTTCATGGTTTATCAATAATATCTAAAATTAATCATCTCATCCCCTACCAGCAAAAGATAAGGAATCTTAACATAATTGAACTTTTCCTTGATCTCCTCTACACATTCATTTCATTTTATTCTTATCTAGAATTTTATATTCTAATCTAAATTTGTTTATATTATTACTGCATTTACTCTCACAGTAAGTAAATAGTTAGGCTTGACATTTATTCTGCTATTTTATTTGCAGGCTGTTGTTTTATGCTTTTTATTGAAATCATGTACCTTTTTTTCAGGGATGGTCTATGGAAGTAAACTCCTACAGCCTTTGTATATCTTTATTTTATGGTCACTTATCAATGATGATTTAATTGGGAATATAATTCTAGGTTGAGAGTCATTTTCCTTCCGCTCTTTGTTTTCATGTATGTATTTCTGTGGATGAGAAGACTTCTGTCAACTTAATCTTCCTTCCTTTGTAAGTCATCTTCATATTTACTTATTTCTTTTAAGATTTTCTTATCATTGATGTTATGCAAATAATTTCTTTCACTGTGTGTAAATTTATTATTTATCCTATTCAGCTCTCAGTAAACATTTTCAGTCTAGAGTTAAATGTTTGTTTCTGGAAACAAAAAAATATTTCTTCAATTATTTATTTTCCCTCATCCTAAAAAGTACCTTTTGAAAAATGCCTAGTAAGCATATATTTGAGTTTACCAGTCTCTTTTCTGCTTCTTAACTTCTCTTCCATATGTTGCATTTCTTTGTACTGTTTCTGTGTGGTTTACTTTGCTACACATTTAAATATACCATTTCTCTTTAATTGACTGTAGTTTACCATTCTTCTCTTATATTGGTCACCCTCTTGTCCTGTAAGCAAAGAGTATATTTTTTACTTCCAAGACTTATTTAATTTCCTTCACCCATCTGCAGACCCTTGTTTCGTAACTTTCTGTTATGGTTGCAGGGACATTTTATCTCTTTAAGAACTATATACATATTAATTCTAATGTCTTTTAAATATAGTTTAACTGTGCAACCTTTAATTATCGTGTTTAGTTTCTATGCAGACTTTTGCATTTGCATTATATATATATATATATATGTATGTGTGTGTATATGTGTGTATATATATGTGTGTATATATATGTGTGTGTATATATATATACATGTGTGTGTATATATATACACACATAGACACACACCTTTCATTTTGTCAGCAAGCTCATCATATTTGAGGCTGTATCATGAAAGTGTTTTTTTTCTGGTATGTAATTTCCATTTATCTGGGTCCATCTCTCCAGGTGGGACTGGTAGTCACACATTGGTTCGTAATCCTGTGCCAGCATTGGCCAAATTTTCAGCTCTGAATGGCTGCCTCTCTTTCTTCCTCAACTCTTGGGAGGTTATGAGAACCTCCAGCTCCATTCTTTTTTGACCAAGCTTTGAGGTTTTTTTCTCCTCATTCTTGAACTTAGTCTCTTCTTTCGATGGGCCATATGGTCACTTCTTATTTTAAACGGTATTTTTTTTCTCTTTTTCTGGCTTGTTGAGATGATTCTCTTGGTTTTATGCACACCTGTGCATTTTAACTGATATGTGCTTGTGTATGTATCTATGTATGAGTATAAATATCTTTTTATACATTCACGAGAGAGAGGGGGGATTAAGTTTCTTTTCACTCTGATCAATCTTAAGAAAAAATTAGAGTTAATTGATTTCTAACTTTTAATTTATAAACCCCAACTTCTGGCACTTTCTGCAAATCTCATTATTCTTTCTTTTGTTCACTCATTGTATAAAACTTAATACCATCTGATATGTTGCATATTAATTGCCATATATGTTGCTTAAGGTTGATCATTCCCCACTTAAAAAACAAAAGTCCTGAGGTTGACAACATTGTTTACTGATGTCTACCTACCTTGTAACAAAAAGTACTTAAACATAGTAGGTTCTCAAAAGCTATGCCAAATGAAGAAATATATAAATTAAATCACCATAAACAAATTGTGGTTATAAAGAATAATGTAGCCGGGCGCGGTGGCTCAAGCCTGTAATCCCAGCACTTTGGGAGGCCGAGATGGGCGGATCCCGAGGTCAGGAGATCGAGACCATCCTGGCTGACAAGGTGAAACCCCGTCTCTACTAAAAAATACAGAAAAAAAACTAGCCGGGCGAGGTGGCGGGCGCCTGTAGTCCCAGCTACTCACTCGGGAGGCTAAGGCAGGAGAATGGCGTGAACCCTGGAGGCGGAGCTTGCAGTGAGCTGAGATC
>NC_037679.1:46894630-46978599 GCF_003255815.1 Theropithecus gelada | reverse complement strand
ATAGCTCTTATTATTTTGAGGTACGTTCCATCAATACCGAATTTATTGAGCGTTTTTAGCATGAAGGGCTGTTGAATTTTGTCAAAAGCCTTTTCTGCATCTATTGAGATAATCATATGGTTCTTGTCTTTGGTTCTGTTTATATGCTGGATTATGTTTATTGATTTGCGAATGTTGAACCAGCTAGAGGAAAACCTAGGTAGTACCATTCAGGACATAGGCATGGGCAAAGACTTCATGTCTAAAACACCAAAAGCAATGGCAGCAAAAGCCAAAATTGACAAATGGGATCTCATTAAACTAAAGAGCTTCTGCACAGCAAAAGAAACTACCATCAGAGTGAACAGGCAATCTACTCATCTGACAAAGGGCTAATATCCAGAACCTACAAAGAACTCAAACAAATTTACAAGAAAAAAACAAACAACCCCATCAAAAAGTGGGCAAAGGATATGAACAGACATTTCTCAAAAGAAGACATTCATACAGCCAATAGACACATGAAAAAATGCTCATCATCACTGGCCATCAGAGAAATGCAAATCAAAACCACAATGAGATACCATCTCACACCAGTTAGAATGGCAATCATTAAAAAGTCAGGAAACAACAGGTGCTGGAGAGGATGTGGAGAAATAGGAACACTTTTACACTGTTGGTGGGATTGTAAACTAGTTCAACCATTATGGAAAACAGTATGGCGATTCCTCAAGGATCTAGAACTAGATGTACCATATGACCCAGCCATCCCATTACTGGGTATATACCCAAAGGATTATAAATCATGCTGCTATGAAGACACATGCACACGTATGTTTATTGCGGCACTATTCACAATAGCAAAGACCTGGAATCAACCCAGATGTCCATCAGTGACAGATTGGATTAAGAAAATGTGGCACATATACACCATGGAATACTATGCAGCCATAAAAAAGGATGAGTTTGTGTCCTTTGTAGGGACATGGATGCAGCTGGAAACTATCATTCTTAGCAAACTATCACAAGAACAGAAAACCAAACACCGCATGTTCTCACTCACAGGGGGGAACTGAACAATGAGATCACTTGGATTCGGGAAGGGGAACATCACACACCGGGGCCTATCATGGGGAGGGGGGAGGGGGGAGGGATTGCATTGGGAGTTATACCTGATGTAAATGACGAGTTGATGGGTGCTGACGAGTTGATGGGTGCAGCACAGCAACATGGCACAAGTATACATATGTAACAAACCTGCACGTTATGCACATGTACCCTAGAACTTAAAGTATAATAATAATAATAAATTGATTAAATAAATAAATAAATAAATAAAAAATAAAAAAAAAAGAAAGGATATAATCCCTGAGTACAAATGGCAGATTGATTCCAGGACCACTCCTTAATCACCAAACGCCCCACATGCTAAAATCCCACAATCCCACAGAAATCTGCCTTGTGGAACCACCTATAGAAAAAGTCAGCCTTCTAAATATGCTAGCTTCATATCCCATGAATATTGCATTTTCCTTCCATGTTTGATTGAAAAAAATCCACATATAAATAGATCTGCACAGTTCAAAACTTTGGTTTTCAAGAGTCAAGTGTATAGTCAAGGATTTTTACATTTATTCATTCTCTATGGACCCCTTCCATTTCATTTACTGCAATGTAGCTTATGCCATCAGGCAATTTCAAAATGCCAGAGTATCTTTAGTTGTATTTTGGGGAATGTTAGGATATATGTATATATGTAAATATTCAGTGGATTGCAGGTGCAGTCTCTTGAAGTGAAATTACTTAAGCATAATTTCACCATTAATGGGTATCCACCTGGGCTTTGTGTTCTGCTTGTATCCAAGTTGCAGAATCTTCTTTAAGACAATTCAACATTTCCCATAAGACCTACTGAAGGTGTTTGCTGTTCTTTAGCCACTTTGCTGCTGCTCATTGAAGGCCAGTGCTATCACAGAAAGTAAAACCCTTTCTTTTTGGATCCTAAGCTTACTCTTTGGCTTCAAGGCAAAATGTTTGTTTATTTATTTATTTATTTATTATTGCAGTTACTTGAGTTAAACTTTAGCTACTATACTTTGTACCTGTCTCATGATAATTTACAATTTGGCTCCTTATATCACCACTTATGTACTCGAAGCTCTCATCAGGTTTACCTCATTTATACCTCAATAAGTTATTTAGGCAGCTACCTATTCTTAGACTAATAATAGGGTAGCTGTTGAATTAATGAGACTAAATGATGCTCAGAAATAAACATCCCACAAATGGCAATGACTTATGACCACAAATGGTTGTTTCTTTCTTATGCTACATGTGCATTTTAGGCCAGCAGCAGCTCTGTTGCAAGACTGTGCTCCATACATTGTCTTCATCCAGAGCCCTCATCTGAAACATTGACTAACGGGATAGCCCCTATCTGAGACACTGTTGATCTTATTATGTTTGAGGTAAAATAGAACATACAGAAGAACCTTGCAATTGTTCTTAAAATTTCTTCTTAGAACTGGCCATCTCACTTCTATTCCCATTTCATTGGCTAAAACAAGTCACAGGGCAAAAGCGAGTGTCCACAGTTGGTAATGGATAATTCATCCAGAAGGAGTAAGGCACAGATTAGACTGTTAAAATAGTCAGCTATTGACATTTCTATAACTGAGTTTCTGTTCAATTTTTCTCATTATCTATTCCTTTTCCCATCTTTTCACCTCCTTTTTATGACTCCAATAAACCAAAATGTCCTGATGATTGACCTGCATATATGTGTTCTCTTCTTTGTCTTTAGCACTCCAACGTGGTCAGACCCTCATTGTCTCTCTCTTAAACAAATTACTCAAGTCCTCCAACTGGTCTCTCTGTTTTTGGTCTTGTGCCCCTTCACGTTTGCCCTCCCTTCATTCACACATTGATCATGCCAATCACCTGCTGAATACCTGATCCCTTGTGGGATTATGAGGACCTTCCTGATGTGAGTTCTGTGTCCTCTCTAGCCTCATTTTCCCCAATGAGAATTCATTGCAGTATTCTATGAAATGGGCTTCCATGCTACTTCCTCACCCATTAACTTGTATAACTGTTAGTGAGACATCACAAGCACAACTTTCCTTGGAAAGACCTTCCTAAAGCTTCCAGGCTCTCCAAGGTCCTGAAATATATTGTGCATGTTACGATTGCTCCACGTACAATATTTGTGATAATTATTTTTTTATTCCTGTCTTCCCTACTGGACTGTAAACTCTTTAGAGTAGGGACTCTAAAGCTGATTTTTACTTAGCTTTGTGTCCTGTAAGAGGCATAAAGTGTGTCTTAATAATATTTGTGCTATTGCACACAACACAGTATCAGTCATAATAGATTCCAAGTAATTTTGCTTAGTAAATAAATGGACTTAAGCAAAAAAAAAAAAAAAAAAAAGACATTCCCTTCTTCAAACCTAAAAATCTACACTAATTGTGGAGTAAAGACTTATTTTATACCTGGATTGAACCAGGTATAATAAACATAGTGACTTTTATAAGTTTTGTT
The DNA here is from genome assembly GCF_003255815.1 of Theropithecus gelada. Taxonomy (NCBI): domain Eukaryota; kingdom Metazoa; phylum Chordata; class Mammalia; order Primates; family Cercopithecidae; genus Theropithecus; species Theropithecus gelada. The sequence goes on along the minus strand of NC_037679.1, from coordinate 46,975,077 downwards.
TGGAGATGTAGGCGAAGTGAAATGTATGTCAGCATCATTAATTCCTTCTACTTTCTCCCTAATAAACAAAGCTGCAGCCAACAGTATTAAAAATATTCGAATGCGGATTTGCTTATACATAAAATTCCCCATGGATTCTGTTTGCTAATGTCCTCACATTTCCCTTGGTGCTCAAGATGCTTCAGTATTGAAATGAATAAGTAAGCGCAGTCACAGTTAAAACCCCATTAACACAGACAAAGTCATAGAAACCAGTAGTGGGAAAATAGTTATACATTTTCAGATAAAGCAGATTCCATCTGTGGTGTATGAGCTGCATTTTACATTGATATTGACTCAAACTAGGAGTTAGATATAAAGACACATCTGTATTAAACAATTTCCAAATATAAAAGAGTATTTTTACAAGAGATTCTTACATATATAGTACACATAACTAGGACACATTAAGGTATTATTGTTAATAATAGAATGGTAGTCTTGCCACATAATATCTCCTAGCCTAGCTCCCAGTCTCCATTTTAGTTTAAATATCCAATTGAATTTCTCCCCTTGAGGCTTACAAAGTACAAATAAAGGTGTGTATTTGCTCTGGGTGAATAACAGGCAATTTGATTTTGGTACGCAGCGTATTATGTTTCTGATAATGTCAGTCATTATTCTATTTGAAGTGTATAGCATTCTTAGATTGATATGTTTAAAATTAATGAAGCATTTGTCCTCCCTGTGAAGAAATTAATAAGGAAATTTTATCCCATGAATTCTGTAGACATAATTAAAACAAATCAATTTTATTTTGGAGTAGATATTTTCTGAATTCAAAGGCATCCTAGCCATTTATATGAATTGATATAATAATCAATTTGAAAATAATGATGAGTAATTTTAAATCACAACCAACTAAATATTCTAAGAATGCTGATAGTAGAGTTTCATTTCTGGATCTCAAATTTGATACAAGCTTCTCCCCAATTTTGTCCTCTGGAAGAATGATGCATTGAATGCCTACCACTTACTGAGAATCTTCTATGTGCTAGATTCTAGGGTAGTTACTGGGTAAATATTTATTTAAAGTTCAATAAATATCTAGTTTTTCCTCATGTCACAATTTGCTCAAGAAAAATGTTGCATATAGAGCTAACTATGAGATACTATAGTTAATGAGGGTTGCAGCTATTCTAAGAACTGAGTGTGAATTAGAAGGAACTACTCTCTGAGTGCATAAATTAGAACAAACTCTTCCTCCAAACAGAAATAGTCCTATCACTAAATGGTTTAGAAAACTGATGGTATTTTGAAATATAAAAAAGTGCCCTCATCCTCCCCCTTTTTTCCCCTGGAGGATACAGGCCCATGCCAGGATACAGGCTTGGCAAATGGAATACAGATTTGGCTTTATGTTATGTTTCTTGCCCCTCAGTACTTTTGTGCAGTGTACAAACTGCAGAACTGAACATGATGACTCCATAGTTAATGGTTCTCAGCATGGGAACTCTAAACAAGCAATTATATTAGATAATATTCAGGGAAGTCACCCCAAAGATTGGGATATTTGAATATTAAACATGAGACTCAGAGATTATTTTTGACAACTGAAGAGAGGCACTTTCAAAAAGAAGGAAAAAGGTGGAAGCATCGAATTTTTGTATTTTGCATCATGGCAGAAAATGTGTTGCAATAAAAGATTTATAGTTGTGCCTGGAAAGAAAGGCCTTTGCCTGCTTATGAAGAGTTTAGAAAACCTTGATAAGAAGTTCGGACTAAACCAAGGAGGTTGAAATACTTTTAGAAGAAAAATTAGGAAATACTATAAGGGATACTTGAGTCAGTAACACATCACCTTTAGCATCACATAGAGATAGAAAAAAGACAAAGCTGATTACTGTCTTGTTTTGTCTTATAGCAGATAGGGCTGTCTTTTTAATTAAAAAGATTGAAACATGCTACATAAGTTTAAATGACACCACTGTAAATAAGAATCCAATGACCCATTTCAAATTTTCATAAAAGACATTTCCGTAAATGGGGCTATTTTATTTTTATTGTCAAAGTAATAGGTAAAATATAATAATTAAATAATCAAGTTATATTGATAATAAAATATATGTGAGTAGAAAATCAGGAATCATTCATAAAGTCCTACAAAACTTTAAGAGAATGTCAACTCACAAGCACTATACTTTGTTTAACTAAAGTTTCCACATGCACACCCACACACACACACACACACACGTATATGCAGTAACATAATAGTTTTCATGCCAGTTTAGTCAATCACAGGTACTTCTAAAAGGAATGCTATTTAGGTATACTAAAAAAGGGATGAAGTTTTGGTCAGGTCTGGTGGCTTTACAATCAAAGAACAATATTTATGTTTCTTTTTTCTGTCAGTACCATATCCTACTTTTGACTGCTCTGTACAAATTTATCTTCTACAATACATTTTAAATTTAAATTCCTAATGTTTATTTACATTAAAAATCAATTTATTGTGAGCTCAAATTGACATGTAACCAGTGCATGACCCTTTAGAATAATGTATTACTTGAGTACATGATCTTACCTAATGGGGAAAATTATAAAACAATCCACTTTGTACTAAAATCTATAATAGATTCTTCAGCCTGATAGAATTGCATGTTGATTTTCAAGTTTATAAACTGGAGCTGTTTTATAAATACCATCACATTGTATTCTGCATATTGTTCAGGAAATTTTTAAGGGTCACAATCATCTTTTCTTTAAAAAATAGAAAGTGTGTATTTTGTCCTGTGGGTGATAAAACATTTAATTTAAGAAAAATTAATCTAGCAGAAAATTAGAAGATAGATTGGAGAAGTATGAGTTTAGTTAAGACATGTACCTAAGCACAGGAAAAATTGTCAGTAACAGCACAACCAACTCACATGGAGACCTAAAGTGTCATTCATTGCTGTTAAGATTGTAACAGTAGTTACGTTTTGTCTTGAGAGAAGGTCTGAAGACCTAATAACAATTTTAATAATCTGCATGGGTATGACCCAGCCCCTCTTTCCATGTCAAATTCAAACTCTCACAAGACAATTAATGTGGTTGAATTCATCAGTCATTATCCAAGACAGAGTGCTTCTGTTAAACAGACCATAAGCCTCTTGGATCGCTTCACACTATCTTTAGGATGGGTGTCCATTGCTGACTTTATCAACTATGCCCATGGTGGCAACCCAATGTGGCACCAGGCATGGTGACTACTGCATAAGAAATCCCTCAAAATGTATTTGTGACTATTCGAGGCAATTTAGAGATTTTCACATAAGCACAGTATAATTAAAAGGCTCTGTTTGTGGTCTTACGTTAGATGACACTGACAAAATAGCCCAGATAATGGGGACTTTTGGTAGATTCAGTTACTGGCACAATTTCTCACTCCCTCCAATACCTATGCCCTTTGCTATTTATTTTAGGTTGAAAAAACGTTTTAGCAGATAACATTGGTACATTCCTCATTACACCAATGCAGTTGTAAAGTAAAATTTTTATACGGAGGAAGGAGCCCACTAAGGGAAAATATCTAGGGCCTGCAGAAGTCACCATTAGGCCTGCTTGGGCAGCCATGGTTGGCTTGGGCAAGGGTGGATGGGGTACAGGCTGGTGCTCAAACTTCCTTCGGCCCTTTAACCTTCTAGAGGTCCCCCATTTCAGCTACCTTAATGTGTCTGCTTTTAACTTTCACTTGTGCAGTCACACAGAACTTGTTGCAAAATGCTGTATGCTTTTCTCGGGGAGCAAGCCCAGAGCTTTTCATTGGATTCTCAGAGGGTTCCAGAAAGATGTGGTAATCCTATTTAGGTAATCCTTACAGCTACAAAAAGCTGAAAGAGGAGCTGTGATACCTTGGAGGCATTGTGATGATATTAAAGTGGCCAAGATGACACAGAGATGTACAGTGATGACATAAGAGGACTGTGGTGACATGACAGATGAGAGACAGAGAAGAAAAAGTCTGATTCTTTTTTTGTTGTTGTTCTTGAGACGGGCTCTGTTGCCCAGGCTTGAATGCAGTGGCATGATCTTGGCTCACTGCAAGCTTCGCCTCCCGTGTTCACGCCATTCTCCTGCCTCAGCCTCCCCAGTAGCTGGGACTACAGGTGCCCGCCACCACGCCTGGCTAATTTTGTTGTTGTTGTTGTATTTTTTTTTTTAGTAGAGACAGGGTTTCACTGTATTAGCCAGGATGGTCTCGATCTCCTGACCTCATGATCCGCCCGCCTTGGCCTCCCAAAGTGCTGGGATTACAGGCGTGAGCCACCGTGCCAGGCTAGCATGATTCTTTTCTGGTTTCCCAGCTGGGTCCTCCAGGTAGTGATATTTGGATCCAGTCTCAACCTCTTAGGCAAGTGTGGGAGACGTTTTTCATAGGGGATTTCCACAAAGCTGTTTTCAGAGGCAGTTCATGGGCTTGGCAAAAATCCTAAATTGCAAAACCATTCTTACTGGTTAGTTAATGAGGGTACCCCCAACTGAGAGATGTTGAAAGATGATGAACACTGACTTCAGTTGTTTATTCAAGACTGTGGAAACATTTTGTGGTTTTTCTTTCTTCTCATGATCTCCCCAACTGCTATTTAGTAAGATTTTATTTCATTTTCTTTCACAGGTTCAAGATTCTCCATGATCTAATTTACTGGCTTCTTGCTTTTATGTGTAGGTACTTTTCCTCCACCCCTGCAAAGTCATTTTGTGAAACTAGGTACCTGCTCATACACTGATGCTGGCATCTAAAAAAGGGTTTGTCCTTAGTTTAAATAGCTGCAAAGGATGAAATTTCCCACTTACTGTCAATATTGACTTGTTTTTTGGTATGTAGAAAAATATACATCATGAAATTTAACATTTTGACTATTTTTAGGTGTACAGGTCAGTGTCATTAAGTACATTCACATTGTTATACAACTATGACTATCATCCCTGTCCAGATATGCTTTTTGATAGTTGACCTTGCAGTACTTTCCAGTAAAAATGCACCTCACCTCTTGGCTTTGGGCCTGGTCATGTGATTTGTTTTTGTAAATCACGTATTTGTTTGCCCTTTTGCATCTCTGCTATTTACATGAGAGAAAACAAACAAAACAAGACACAACATTCTCAAAGAGAGTGAAAGATCAATGAAGCAGACCCAGATGGGATATTCAAATTACTGCTATTCAGCTAAAGCCAGTCTAAATCAGCTGAACCCCAACTAACTCACTGGTGAATGGTCAATGGTCAAAGTAAATACTTAACTGTTGTATAATAAAGAGATTTTTTGGTTTGTTACACAGCAGGAGATGACCTATGCAGGCCTAAACTTGGTTTCTGGCAGTAGGGGAGAAGAAAAGAATAAAGATCATGCCTTCTTCTTCTTCTTTTCTCTTTTTTTTTTTTGATGGAATTTTGAATTTTGCTCTGGTCACCCAGGCTGGAGTGCAATGGCAGGATCTCAGCTCACCGCAACCTCCACCTCTTGGGTTCAAGCGACTCTTCTGCCTCAGCCTCCCAAGTAGCTGGGATTACAGGTGCCCACCACCGTGCCTGGCTAACTTTGTGTATTTTTAGTAGAGACGGGGTTTCACCATGTTGGTCAGGCTCATCTTGAACTCCTGACCTCAGGTGATGGACCCACCTCAGCCTCCCAAAGTGCTGGGATTACAGGCGTGAGCCACTGTGCCCGGCCTGCTCTCCTTCTTGAAACACTTTCTTTCCTTGGAATATATGACATTATGGTCTCATGTATATTGTTCTATGTTTCTGGGTGGTATTTTCAGTCTCTTTTCTTTCTATAGCTTAGTGTTGAAATTCGTCAAAAATCATCTTAGGCTCTCTTTCTTTCTCAGTTTATACTTTGTCTAATCATTCTCACTTATTCACATGGCTCCCACGCTACCAATATGAGATGACAGTCAAATTCCCAGTGGGGAATGTTTGTTATTTCATCAATGACTGTCATGTTAGATGTAGTTTTCTGTGGTGCCCTTTATTAGATAAGGGAGTTCAATTTATTTCTTGTTGGCTTTTTCTGATGATACCAATGACATGGCCTTATTGATCTTTTTTATTCTCTTAATGTAGTAAAATACAATGATGCATTTTTCATAATTAAAACCAACCTCATATTCATGAAATAAGCTCCACTTAGTCATATTCTATTTTTTTTATCAGATTCTTTTAAAACTATCATGTTTAACATTTTTACATCTATGTTCCTGAGGGATATTGGCCTATGTTGTTTCTCGTAGTATGCTAGCCATTTAGAATCAGTCTTATGCTAATCCTACAAAATTAATTGGAAAATATTCCATTTGTAATGTATTTTCTGAAAATGTTTGTGTAAGAATAGTTTTATTTCTTCCTAAAAGATTTCAAATAATTCACAATGTGGTCCTAGACTTTTATTTTTGGGAAAGTTTCTATTTATCTGTTAATATTTGCACAGACCTAGGATTATTTAGAATTTAATTTATTTTTGTGTCAGATATAATACTTTGCATTTTTCTTGTGTCTGATATAATACCTTGACCTTTTCCATTTCATCAAAAGTATCAAATTTATTGCTATACATTTGTTCTAAGTATTTTATCTTTTTCATCTCTAAGGATTTGTAATAATGTTACATTTTTATACCTGAGATTGGCAATTTGTATTTTTTTCCTTTAGTTTTTCTTGGGTTCATACATTTTCTTATTAACTTCAAATTACTTATTTTTGAAACTGTTGATTTCTTCTATTGTATATCTGCATTGTATTTTATTGATTTATGCTCTTAGGTAATTATTTTCTTCTTGTTTCTTATCTTTATTTTGTTATTATTTCCTCACTTCTTTAAATAAAAATTTAGGTAATTTATTTTCCATTTTTCCTCTGATGTTTTGAAAAATACACTTTTGTGTGTAATTTTCTTTTTCCTGATCATCAGAGAAAGAGCCTTCCCCTGCTATTTTTTACTACCTTTCTTTCCTGAAAGGGAAGCACTTCTTCCTTTTAATAAACTGTTCTTATCTCAGTGTTCTTATCTCAATGTTCTTATCTCACTTATCTTATTCCATCATGAATGGGAACACCATTCACCTAGTTGTAAAAATATAGGTACCTGTAAGCATGCTTGAAACATTCATTTTTTTTTCTTCTCTGCTAGTTCCCTCAATGTGATTATGAAGGCTGGTAGCTTCTACTTCTTAAATGTATCATGAATCTATTTACTTCTCTTTGTTTTTCCTCCTAAATATGTCTTTTTTAAAAAAGTCTGTGATTTTGTTTTGAATTACCTTAAGTCTTGTAATCACACATATTTTAAAAATGTGTGTATATCTCCTCTACTTTAATTCTTCTAATGAGGTGGAAAAAGCACCATTACCAACTACACGCACACAGTAATACTACAGATTTACATATTTTTGAATAGCTGTTTAAAGACAATTCTAAATTATGACTTAGTCTCAGATATCAACGATTTCAAAAGTATAACTTGCTACTATTTCTTGTCCCACTAACTTTTAAAAGCATCTGAGCTTATAGATCATTGATCAAATGTGAGAAGTGTTAAATATTCTTTATTTGGTATTACATTAAGTCACAATAAAATGCCTCTCAATAATTGACAGGTAGCATTTTTTGATACAGGGAATTCTAATTAGATTGGCATAATTAGGACAAAAAATATTAAGCAGACATTGTTACCATATCTTCAGCCCTTGCCTTTAACAAGCTAATGAACACAAATGATAACACAGGTAAGTCTTGTTTCATTCTGAGAGATGTTTCCCATTTATTTAAATATATTCATATAAGGAGTTATATAAATCTAAATATAAAACCAATTTCCAATAGGTGTTGGGATGGCATTCACCATCTTTGCGAACAGTTGAACCTTACTAATCAAGTCTAATTATATCTGGAGAGGGGAAAAGAGTAGTAGCCTTTTCTGAAGTAGAATTCCTATCAAAATTTTAAAAACCTACCATATTAATTTACTTACAAGTCAGTCGTAGTTAAGTCAGGACCTTTCAAAGAAAATATTCTTTCATTCATTCATGATCTGAATTCTGGTGTATGAGATCAATTGAATTGAAATACACATAAAAAATGATCATGAGACATTTCTGTTTTATTAAGTGGTCAATTATCACTCATTAGTAGCTTTTGTGAGATAAGCTATCAAGTCTGTCCTCTCTGTCTTCGTAATGCCAGCAGAGGTCATTTTTGCTTCAGGGATGTACTGCTTGGGATTCTTCAAATCCTCCATCAGGGTATCCTCTCCCCCCAGGTGATGCCTTTGTTCTTATAGGCATCTGTGTAGAAAATTCAACAGCTTGACCTATCTTCTGCCCAAACAGACCATGGAGATTTGGCCCAGTCTTGTGCTTGCCTCCCGTTCCACAGTGTGGCATGGCACACACTTCTGAACAAAATTTTTCTTTTCTCAACATCACTCATATGTAATTCTCTCTTGCATAGCTGGAGCTATGAATGTTTCTACCACTCGGAAACTGGGCATCCTGCTCTCTAATCTAAATATGTCTTCAATTTATTTACCTCCCAACATTTTACAAAGACTATGGAAATAGGTTTGAATCTCTTTCTTCCACTTTCATTTTTTTCCTTTCTTTTATCTCTTTAGGTACAGTCTGCCAAAGCAATTATTTTTAATGCATAAAATGACTTGTCAGTGAATTCCAAATTCTCTTAGAATACTAAAACAGTAACAGAACCAAATTCCTTATATGCTCTAAACTTTGCTTTCTTCTGATTTTCCAATCTCCTATTTTGCTGTGCTTTCATTTGTTGTCTGCGCTTCCGATAAAATAGTCTCACTCTTCCAATTTGCCACCATTCTTCTCAAATCTAATCATTTACCTGAGCATTTTCTTATATTAATGTGTTCCTTTCTTTAGTTGTCTTAAAGTTGCAACTCAAAATCACTTCTTACAGAAAGCCCTTTTGACCCTCCAGACAAGAGTACCTTCAAATACGACCTCCTAGTTGTGGATTGTTTTCTGCTTAGCACTTCTCAAATTATAAATAAGAACTTTAGTTTGACTTTTTTTGTGCAATTTTTGAATGTGCATTCAATGAGAGAAGCAATCATATTTAAATTGTTACTTGCTATGTTCCTAGTTTGCAAGCAGAAATTTGAACATAGTGGTATCCAATAAATGTCAAAGCTTGATATAAATGGACCTCTCAGAAGTTTATCTGGTCTAGTGGACACAAGATTTTGATGGGGGACAAATATGCAAGGAAGAATATTCCAATTATGAGAGATTTAGGAGGGGGCATTCTTTGGCTCCCTATACATTATAATTGTACTATATTATAATTATATATAACTGAATTTATAATAATATAAAATTAAATAAAAATAATACTCAGATATTGGCATCTATCTGGCACTATGTTAAATACATTACATATACTCTCATTTAATTCTTACAACAACCTTACAAAAGATTGCCCAAATTTTATAAATGAAAAAAAAAATAAGGGACAGAGTCACTTTCCTAAGGCTATAGAGCTAATAATAGTAGAGTAGGATTTGATCTCAGAATGTCTTGCTTCACAGTATGCACTGTTAATTACTATGAAAATGTCCTTGGAACATTGTTTTTCTTAGGATCACCAACAGGAGCTCAAGGGAAGCCAACTGATAGTTTTACTTTTTCTTCTCTTTTTTTTGTTTGTTCATTTAATCCATAAAGTGGCAGCCCTAATTATGATGTTTTAGTATATAATCCAGTGAGTGAACAAGAAAGCAAATACATTTTGGTTTAACCCAAAAGGTATTCTGCAATAGTCAACATTCTTATGCAAGCATATTAAGCAACAACAACAAAATATTAGACTTACATCTACAAGAATGTCTGGGCTTTAGAAATGCATGGATAGGTGGACTCAGATAATGTCATTAGGACTCAGTCCTTCTTCCTCACTTCCTCTTCCTTTTTTGTGTTTTCATGAAAGCTTTTTCATGTGGTGGCAAAATGGCTTTCCAAACAATTGGACTTAGAGCCTATTACCTTAACAATCAAAACAAAAAACTAACCAGCTCTTTTCCAATGATTCAAGCAAAAGTGCCAACTAAAGTTCTTACTGATCTTGCCTGGGTCACATGCTCATCTGGAAGCCAAACACTGTGATTGGGATTGTGAAGTAGTTTGATTGAAAACTTGTAAATCATATGCCCATCATTGGAATCAGAGATGATATATCAGTCCATTTCCCTACACCCCAGACTGACAGTGATGGGGAATAGTTTTTCTGAGGAGAATTGGCACGTTCTTTTAGAAATGCAGTGAATGAATAATAATCAGACAGAAACTGCAGATGATAACTATACATACTGATTAGAAGAAATTAGGGAGTTTCTTTGCTTGACCTCAAGTTTAAGTAACAATGGCAATAATATCATTTACAAGCTTAGAACTGGTAGTCATAGAAGAGAGTAAAGGTAATGGTCTCCCATGGCAGTTTCACCAGGACATTGATACTCTTGTGACCTAAAATAGTTTTCAACGAATTATGATTATCTCCACTGAATGCCAGAAATTTTTTCTCCAAAATCAGATATTCTGCATGGAAACACTAACCAAAAGCCTATTTCTCATTATTTTAAGCAGGAAAAAATGTAACTCATTTCATGAAAACTCACACCTCAATAAATTTTCTAAAATGCAACTAAAATATAGAGAAATGCCCACAAATAATAACACTTCATCATATTCGAATATAAAAACATAAAACATGACATCCTGATCACCCAATAATTAATAGAATTTGGAATTAGAGGTAATTTTTACATGACATACTTGATGCATAATCCCTTTATTGGCACTTTTTGAAAATCTCTTCGCCTGATTTGACATTCTAATAACTCCATTTGGAATGTACTTCCAGACTTTTTCTCCTCTTAATTAAAAATACTGTATCGAGTTTGAGGAATAAAAATTTACATTTTTTGTCAATATAAAAAGTGGCCAAAATGATTGCTTTGGCAGATATATCTTGTATAAAATTAGGGTATGGAAAAGTAAAGAGGCATTTTGCTATGACAATGTTAAATGGTGATATTTCTGCAAAGCTTTTGTAGTGTACTTATTTTGGAAAATTGAGAAAAGGTTTTTCTAGGAAAGAGGCATGACAAAGTAGGAAAATGGCTAGATATTGACTATATTCTATTTGAGGTTTGGAATAATGCTTGGTAAAAACAATCATAAAGTATGTATACTCAAATCCTGAAGTTTCAAAGTAAACAGAAATAAGATATATAATTTCTGCTTTTTTTCACAACTGTCATAAACAATGTGTAATACATTTAAAATGAACAGCCCTTGCCTGGGCCAAAATGTTAGAGTAAGTAATTTAAGTAAGCAAGGGAAAAAAAAGTATGATACTTAAAAGTTTATCACATCAACATAAGGTAAAAGTTAGTAAGAAACTATTACCAACAACAACTGAAAAATGTCTTCCTGAATTTTTGAGCAACTACAGTTCTGCAATCCTTAGGTAAAGAAAAGTGTTCATAGCCTAGCAAAACTGTCAGAGATAGCTGTGAGAGGGGTAATAAAATGTTCAGATTGGAGCTGGTAGCTGAGTGAAGAAAGCAAAAACATTAATGTTAAACCACTTTTGACAATAAAATAAACACTTTTTAATAATATGTCTTTTTTTCACCTCAAATGTCTCTGACCAAAGAAAGAGAAATACTCCTAAGTCCTAACATAAAGGATGAGAGGAGAATAATTTATTATTATTAATACTAATAAATAGTATTATAAATAATAAAGTAATAAATAATAAAGTAGTACTGCATACTACTTTATTAGTATGCAGTGGAGGAAGAACAGTTTATTGTTGCAAAAACCTACATTCTCTCAATTTCCAGGGAGCTAAGAAGGATTTTTTAGGGGAATGGGGATGGGAAGGTCTATGTTCTATAAAAATTGGTCTCTTTAGTGTTAAAATAGGATACCTCAAACATTAGGGCTGCTGTTAATTTTAAATTAGATTAAAATTGGAGAATTTATACCTTTATTACCATTAGCTCTACTCTATTTTGCTTATGTTAAAAATTAATTGTGGAATCACTTCCACATACTATCCCAATAAAACAAGGAGCTAAATTACAATTCACGCCTGTATTTTAAAAATTCTGCTCTTGTCATTTTAAATTTGTTTTTTTGTTTTGTTTTGTTTTGTTTTTCTGTATCTATAGAACATCAAGAAAACAAAATATAAACCCATTTTCAGACTTTGTTGAGAACCGAGTCTGTGGTTGAAGCATAAACCAATGACACCACACTTGGATGGCGACAAATCCCTGGCTGTCCACATTGGCTCGCGCCTGTAATCCCAGTACTTTGAGAGGTTGAGGTGGGTGGATTGCTTGAGCTCAGGGGTTCAAGACCAGCCCAGGCAACATGGTGAAAACCTATCTCTACAATAAATGCAAAAATTAATGGTGGCACGCACATGTAGTCCCAGTTACCTGGAAAACTGAAGCAGGAGGATCACTTGAGCCTAGGAGGCAGAGATCTCAGTGAGCTGAGATGGTACCACTGCACTCCAGCCTGGGCAACAGACTGGCACCCTGTCTGCAAAACAAAAATCATTATTTTAAAAAAGGGACAATTACTGAAAGAGATTTTCAGTTCTCTTTTTAACTAATCAAAAGTCATACTCACAGGTTTTACCTTGGCTCTCTTACTCTTAACCCAGAGAAACTCTAAAGTGGCTCTGGCATGGTAATCTCTTTTATGACTTACAGGCTGATAAATTCCGCATTAAGATAAACTTTTTCGGTGATGTCAACTCATTCTTCCACCATAGCACCTTAGTATACCATCAAGGAGACCTTCACAACTGGTAGTCACACCAGGTGTCTGAATATATCTCAGGTTCCCTGAATGGCAATTGTCTAATTCGTTGGGGAATTAGGGATCTCAACAAGTGAATTTCATAAATTCCATAAACCCTACAAGCTTAGTGAAAATTCTTTTATTTCTTACTGTCAAATCAGGACACAGAGAAAACCATTTTATTTAGTATATCTATTTAATTTCATTCATTTGGCATTATTTTTTGCCCACATTTCTACCTTATTGGGTCATCCATATCAAAATTATTTCTTTCATGTTTTCTTTCTCTAACTAACAATTTAACTTCGGAACTTTAAAAATTTTAAGGTTGCCTGTGGCCCCTGAGTTTTCTTGGAATTTCGCTGTTCTATTTACCCTGTGCTTCCTTCCTTTCCTGTTTTCTCATGAACTTCTTTAGTTCCTGGAATGTCTCATGGTGTTATATGCAAGCCTAAATTTCTGAAATAGAGACCCATAATCTGAATGCTTTACTTCTCCACTAGTGTTCACAGTAAAGTACTGCAAAGGAATCACTCGATCAATAGTTATATTATAGAAGAACTGAGAGCTAAGTCGTATATTCCCATCTTGACGGCAGCTTTCCACATGCTGGTTCCACTAACAAATTGTTAAGAATGAGGATTTTAGACTGTGAAAGAGTTTAGGCTATTGGCCATCAAAAAATTCACCGTGGCTTTATTCGGCCTATAATTGGCAGTTTAACCCAACACAAATTTCTATCTCAAATAAATGTAAATAAATTGCCACAAAATTTGTTTACAAGCAGACCAAATCATCAAGAATAAACACTGTTTCTAATAAGCATGAGGTTAAAAAGACAAGTGGAAGGATGGTAAAGAGAGAGAAAGAAAGAAATAAGACAAATTCAACAGCTTTCCTCACTAAGCAATCTTTTAGAAATAACTCATACTGACGCTAAGAAAATGTGTATGGGGACGAAGTGTAGTTTTGTTTAAAGTAAATACTAAATTACATCTCAAATAATTTGAGTAATATTATTTTTATTCATAGGCTTCAGCTAAAATAACGTTTTGTAGTTGTAGATGTACTTTATTTGAAGAAGATGAACAAGGATCTTAGAAGTCTTTTCAGTAATCCATAATGAAAGTATTCAGTTTCCCAAGGTTATTACTCCTTCATTTCACCAAAAGACAAAATCCTTATTTAGTCTTTTCAGATTTCCTGGTAGGAGATTTAAGGCTTTATGTGAGCAAGTCAATACTTTCTTTTGAACATCTTGCTGATAAGTCTTCTTTATGAGACACATGATTAGGCCTGAATTTGAACAAAAGGATTCGTCAAATATGTCTCTGGGTTTCTTTCATTTGAAACTCTGAAATTTTATGTAACATTGGTGAAGTAACCTTTTTTTCCTCTTCATAAAGATTACTTGGACTTAATGTAACTTTTATGGATTTTTTTTAACCATTATAAAAACAAGTAGTTATCTAAAAGAAAAAAACCTTGAGTTTTATTCTAATGATTCAATGTGTATCAACTCACTTATGGGCCTTTTGCAAACATTCTGGGAGAAATTGATTGATTAGGCGTTAATTTCAAAGTGACCAAGAGGCTTTTCTGTAGGCCAAAAGACATTTGGAACCTAAATTAAACAAACATTTTAACATAAAAATCCTTCTATCTTAGCTAATTTGTTTTAAGTCGGTTTAAGTCAATATCAGTGATCAGGTATGAATGATTTTAGTTTGGTAGAATGTAATTACGTTAGTCTCAAAATATTTGTCCTTAGGATATAGCATAGAATATTTTATGCATAAAATTAGATATAAAGTACTCACTGCATATGCAATATATATCCTCATTTGCTTCTCCAGAAAATATTGATACTTTTTTCAGGTCTCCTCATATTGCCCTTTTAGCTGCCATTTCTTCAGCAAATTTTAGTGAACTTGAGAAACCAATATAATATTTGGCCGCATTTCTCTGTGCAATCAGACCGTGATGCTCCTTGAACTTTCTCCTCCCTAAGCTTTCTTCTCTTTGTATGTTCCTCTGTATGTTTGGAATATTTGGATTTGATAATGTGAAGTATTTTCCCAATCTTTGCTCATTTAAATATATTGTGAATAAACCTAAACCAAGTCATTCCTAGAGAATCCAAGACAAATCTTTTTCTGACTAATGGCTAAAGTTAATAACAACTCATAAATTAAGATGTTCTGTAATGTTTTTAAAGAGTACAAAACGAGTGTCATCATAAATAATATGAGAGCAGAAAGAATATTGAAAGTTTAATATAGAGAAGCTAAGAAGTTAGGACTCAAATGTGGTTTATTTCTATAATACTAACACCTCAATAAAGGAACTTTTGTCATGTCATTAAGGTTTATTTTGTTGCCAGGAAGACTTTGATAGGACCATAGTGTGAGAATTTCCTTTCCTATGAGAAATTTATAAAACTGCTGTCAATTTTCATTTACATTGTTTAAAATGCAGCTTCTAATGGAAAAGAATTTTAGACTGCTGCTTATTTTTTAAAATTCTATTTCTTAGTAAGCTTTATTTTTTAGAAAATATATTTCCTGAAAAATTATAGAGCTGCATTATTCTATACATTCAATGTTTGCTATTACTAGCATGTCACATTTATATGATACATGTGTTAATTAATAAACCAATGTTAATATGTGTTGTTAGTATTACTTTATAAGGTCATACTTTCAGATTTCTTTACGTTTTACGTAATGTCCATTTGTAGTCCTAGTAGTCTATCTTGAATAGATACCACATTATATCTAGTTGTCATGCCTTCTTAGCCATTTGACTGTTTACAGTTTTTCAAACTTTCTTTTCTTTAGATGACTATGACAGATGACTAGTGGTTGGGTATTCTGTAGAATGACCTTCAATTTTTTTTTTCCTGGTGTTACTCTTGATTATACTGGGTTTATGTGATCTTGGGAGAAAAACTACAGAGCTAATGTGCTATTATCATCATATTACAGTCAAGGAAGATAATATTCATGTGACTTACCGCTATCCATGCTACCCTTGGGTAGCAATGAGGTAATTTTTATTCGGTTTCTCCATCTAAGGTTGCTATCTCCACTCTCTCCTTGCCATATTATATACTCTTTGGCAAAGAGTTACTCAGCACACAATGAAGAAGTGGGCAGTTACAGGAAAACTGCTTTAAATTATTTTGGATTCTTTATGAGATATTTGTTTTTTCTCATCCGCTTATTTAGTGATTCGATCAACTATCTATATTAGTATAGGCTCATACATATTATTGTATATTTTGAGTTGTAGTTGTAGTTCAATACTCCTTTGATTAATTTGTTTTTTTTCAAATTGTTCTGGCTTCGGCTATTGGTAGCCCTTTAAGTTGGCTCCATGTCTCTTTGACATATTCCCATCATTGTTTCCTTTCTTTCTTTTCTGTTTTTCTTCATTCTGTTTAATGTTTTTTATCACTCCATGGCACTACAAGTTGATTCAGAGTTGACTCGAATATTTTCTGATGCTAGTCCTAGATTCAGCTGGTTCCTCAAAAAGCTCTGACTCTGCATTACTGAAGAATGCTATTGGAATCTAAGATCCAAGTGCTAGATGTGTTCCTTGCTATTGTGTGTAGTTGCTTCTAGGCTTTTCAGCTGACAGCATAAAAATGTAGGTGTAAACACAATGCATATATATATATGTGATTATTTCTGTATACAACCATTTGTGTCTATGCTAGACTACATATGAGTTCATACTGTCTCTAACATTAATCCATTGCCATGCAGATCATTCTAGCCTCTTCCCCTTCTTAATATGTAAACTCTCAGTCCAACAGTGAGAACCTAGCTCTCACCATCTGCCATCCATAAGCTTAATTATTCAAATCCAGTGTACATGTATAGCAGTATCAGAATTGTTAACTTCATCCTCATGGAAAATAACTTTATCAAATATAGTAGTGTCTATGTATAGTTTCTTTGAACTTTAGTCCTATAGACTCCACTTTTGCCACATCTTTTTCCCCTACTCCCTTTATTGAGGTTGTTTCATACATATGTAATTCGGTTAGATTGTTTTGTCACTTTTCTGAATTCCATTCTTGTATCCTGCAACCTCCTAAATGATTATTTAATTCATATGTTCTATATGTTTGACAAAGACATAATGTTATATATCCACAATTATAGTATCATGCTTCACTGTTTCAACCTGCTTTATTTCCCTACAAACTCTTGGAAAACTCTCAGTTCTTTGTACTTTTGCTACCATTTTGGTCTTTTCAGGACATTATTTAGTCAGAATCATAAAGTATGTAACCTTTTTAGATGGGCTTCTTCAACCTATCAATATACATTTATGATGCATCGAAGTTGTTGAGTAGCTTGATAACTCATTTTTTAATTGCTGATTCGTATTTCATGGTTTGTTACTTCATTCACCTGTTGAAAGACAACTTCATTGCTTGTGGCATCTGAAAATTATAAATGAAACTATTATAAGCATTTACCTGAAGGTTTTTGTATGGACGTAAGTTTTCAAGTTAGTTAGGTCAATGACTAGGAGTGTAATTGCAATTACTGGATGATATGATAAGAGTATGTTTAGTTTCGAAAAAGACTACAAGATATCTTTCAAAGTAGTTGTATCATTTTGTATTTCCACCAGCAATGAATGAGAGAGATCCTGTTGCTCCATATCCTCAACAGAATTGTCAGGTTGTAATTTGTTTGTTTGTTAATCATTCTAAGAAGCGTACAGTTATATCTCATTATAGTTTTAATATTACAAATGCTGTTACAAATTCTCTCATTTCTAGTTTGTCATTCATGTATAATTTTTGTTGATTTTCAACATTTCCAACAACATTTTTGTTGATATCCAACTTATTAATTTTTTTCTTTCATATGTCTTGGAGTTGGTGTTTTATCTAAACATCCATTACTGAACCAAGGTCACATACATTTTTTCCTAGAAGTTTTATAGCTTTACATTTCGCATTTAGGTCTTTGATTTATATTGAACTAATATTTGTGTAAATTAGGAGGTCTGTGTTTAGTTTCTTTTTTTGCATATAGTACATAATAGCTCTAACACCATTTTTGCAAAGATTATCTTTTCTCTTTTAAATTGCTTTTGCTCCTTTTTCATAGATGAGTTGACTATATTTGTGTGAGTGTATTTCTGGTTTTTAAAATTTCATTGCAGTGATCTAGGTATCCATTCTGCAAATAGAGTAATATCCCAGTTACTGTAGTTTTATAGTAAGTGCTGAAATTCTATTGTGTAAGTCTTCTAACTTGGTTAATCTTCTTCAGGATTGTGTGAGGCTATTCTAGGTCTTTAGTCTTCAATATAAATTTTGAAGTCAGTTTGTGATTATCTACAAAATAATTTGCTGGGATTTTGATTGAGATTGCAATAAATATATACGTTATTTTGGGAAGAATTTTAATCTTAATAACTTTTACTCTTCTAATCCAGGAATGCAGACTATATCTCTATTTATATATTTGGATATTTTTTGATCTAAATAAATGGGCACTTGGGTTGGTTCCAAGTCTTTGCTATTGTGAACAGTGCTGCAGTAAACATATGTGTGCATGTGTCTTTATAGTAGAATGATTTATAATCCTTTCGGTATATACCCAGTAAAGGGGTTGCTGGCTCAAACGGTATTTCTGGTTCTAGATCCTTGAGGAATTGCCACACTGTCTTCCCCAATGGTTGAACTAATTTACACTCCCATCAACAGCGTAAAAGCATTTCTATTTCTCCACATCCTCTCCTGCATCTGTGGTTTCCTGACTGTTTAATGATCGCCATTCTACCTGGCATGAGATCATACCTCACTGTGGTTTTGATGTGCATTTCTCTAATAACCAGTGATGATGAGCTTTTTTCCATATGTTTGGTGACTGCATAAATGTCTTCTTTTGAGAAGTGTCTGTTCATATCCTTCACCCACTTTTTGATGGGGTTGCTTGTTTTATCTTGTAAATTTCTTGAAGTTCCTTGTAGATTCTGGATATTAGCCCTTTGTCAGATGGATAGATTGTAAAAATTCTCCCTCATTCTGTAGGTTGCCTGTTCACTCTGATGATAGTTTCTTTTGCTGTGCAGAAGCTCTTTAGTTTAATTAGATCCCATTTGTCAATTTTGGCTTTTGTTGCAATTGCTTTTGGTGTTTTAGTCATGAAGTCTTTGCCCATGTCTATGTCCAGAATGGTATTACCTAGGTTTTCTTCTAGGGTTTTTATGGTTTTAGGTCTTATGTTTAAGTCTTTAATCCATCTTGTGTTAATTTTTGTACAAGGTGCAAGGAAGAGGTCCAGTTTCACTTTTCCGCATATGGCTAGCCAGTTTTCCCAACACCATTTATGAAATAAGGAATCCTCTATCTATTGCTTGTTTTTGTCAGGTTTGTCAAAGATAAGTTGGTTGTAGATTTGTGGCGTTATTTCTGAGGCCTCTGTTCTGTTTCATTAGCTTATATATCTGTTTTGGTACCAGTAGCATGCTGTTTTGGTTACTGTAGCCTTGTAGTATAGTTTGACGTCAGGTAGTGTGATGCCTCCAGCTTTGTTCTTTTTGCTTAGGATAGTCTTGGCTATATGGGCTTTTTTTGGGGTTCCATATGAAATTTAAAGTAGTTTTTATACTAATTATTTGAAGGAAGTCAATGGTAGCTTGATGGCGATAGCATTGAATCTATAAATTACTTTGGACAGTATGGCCATTTTCACGATATTGATTCTTCCTATCCATGAGCATAATATTAGACAGATCAACGACAGAGAAAATTAACAAAGATGCTCAGAACTTGAACTCAGCTCTGGACCAAGCAAACCTAATAGACACCAACAGAACTCCCCACCCCAAATCAACAGAATATACATTCTTCTCAGCACCACATTTCACTTATTCTAAAATTCACCACATAGTTGGAAATAAAACACTCCTCAGCAAATGCAAAAGAATGGAAAAATCATAACAAACAATCTCTCAGACCACAGTGCAATCAAATTACAACTCAAGATTAAGAAACTTACTAAAAACTGCACAACTACATGGAAACTGAACAGTCTGCTACTGAATGAGTGCTGAGTTAATAACGAAATTAAGGTAGAAATAAATAAGTTCTTTGAAACCAACCAGAACAAAACACAACCTACCAGAATCTCTGGGAGACTGCTAAAGCAGTGTTTAGAGGGAAATTTATAGCACTAAATGCCCACAAGAGAATGTGGGAAAGATCTAAAATTGGCACAATAACATCACAATCAAAAGAACTAGATAAACAAGAGCAAACAAATTCAAAAGCCAGCAGAAGACAAGAAATAACTAAGAGCAGAACTGAAGGAGATAGAGACACAAAAAAGCCATTCAAAAAATCAATGAATGCAGAAGATGGTTTTTTGAAAAGATCAACAAAATAGGTAGACCGCTAGCCAGACTAATAAAGAAGAAAAGAGAGAAGAATCAAATAGACACAATAAAAATGATAAAGGGGATTAAAGGGGATATCACCACTGATCCCACAGAAATACAAACTATAAACACCTCTATGCATCATTTTTATTCTTTCATATTTAATACAATTTTTTCATGACTCATGACGTCTTTTATCTTTGTGATTGTTCTATGTAAACAGGAAAAATGTATTTTGCTGTTGTTGGATGCAGTTTTCTATAAATGTTAATTTGAATTTATATCCTTATAGTAAGCCACTGTCATAACTCAAGACCCATCACTCTTCTGCACAGTTGAAATAGGAGAATTGTATCATGATGTGTGAGGAGACACTACACCTTTACCTCTTCAGTCTTTGATGGTAGCTCAAAACTTTTTGTTCTTCAACAAGTATGGTCTTGTTTTATATTTAACAGAGAGAATGTCTGATGGATTGAAGTAAAATGTTGATCCTTGGAGATTAAATAATTTTGGGCCAGTATCCAGTTTTGTTCTATATTCTCTTCTCCAATGTATAATCCTTTCTGGTAAGTGGCTGCAGGTCTCTCTGGAAAAAACTAGAGCAAAGTTTTTCTCAAGGAAATCTTGACTTCTCATTGAGGAGACTTGGGTTTGTAAACTGGGTCAGGACTTCGACCTGGGTAAAAGTTCATATCTCTCTGTTGTGTTATGTTGGACTACTTTTTCTGAATAAAACCTTATAGAACAGAGAAGAGCCCAGTCCCCTTACAGCATAATTTAAACCCCCAGACCCAGAACGGACCTTACCATTCTCGGTTACATGAGTTAAATAATTACATTTTATTTCTTATATCATTTTAATTTATGTCATTTATGACACATGAAAGAATCATTATACTGACTTCAAATTGAAATTAACAAGTGCAAATGTCCTAAATTTTATACATTGATTTCTACTTGAGCAGTTTCTCATGGGGACAATTGAACAGCTTCTCCAGGACCTATAGCAATTGAGAATTATCTGTTCAATGATGATTAATTATTTTCCTAAAATCACTGAGCAGGTTAAATCCTAAGCACTGATATGATGGTATTAGGGCCTTTACGTAGAGTCACATGGCCTTCGGGTAGAGCCAATTGTGAATGAGATCATACCCTGGTCAAAGGAACCCTAGAGAGCTCTCTTTCCCCTCTTTCTACCATGTGAAGGTACAAAGAGACGTCAGCAGTCTGCAACCTAGAAGATAGCCCTCACCAGAATCTGATCATGCTGGCACCGCAGTCTCAAATTTCCATCCTCCAGAACAATGAGAAATAAATTTCTGCTGTTTATAACCCCTTCCAGCCCATCATATTCTGTTCTAGCAGCCCAAACTAAGACACTGACTCCTTGTCCCTCAAACTTTTTCTCTATCTATCTCTTACACAAAGGAAAAAAAAAATCTCAGTTTTAATACTGCCAAAATCTTTGTCAACTATTTCACAGAAAATATCTTAGTCATAAAAATTTTTGTGGAAGGGGAGCATGCAGAACAGGCCTGAGGGGGAAAACTGTTTCATCAGTTAGGTTCTCAATAATATACATCATTTATACAAATTTGCTTTGTCTGCAAATAGAATAACCTTGCTGGAAAGCACCTATGTAGGCAATGAATCTAAATCTCCTTCCTTGTGACTTTATTTTATCTGGGAAATCTTTTGAAAATCATTCTACAAAAATCCTTCCTTTCACTGCTATGACAGGAAAGAATTGAGAGAATCAAATAATTTTCTGTTTGCTATTGCCCATCATCTGACCTATAAAGAAATAAATATCTTTTTTTTTTTTTTTTTTGAGACGGAGTCTCGCTCTGTCGCCCAGGCTGGAGTGCAGTGGCGCGATCTCGGCTCACTGCAAGCTCCGCCTCCCGGGTTCACGCCATTCTCCTGCCTCAGCCTCCCAAGTAGCTGGGACTACAGGCGCCCGCCACCTCGCCCGGCTAATTTTTTTGTATTTTTTTTAGTAGAGACGGGGTTTCACCGTGTTAGCCAGGATGGTCTCGATCTCCTGACCTCGTGATCCACCCGTCTCGGCCTCCCAAAGTGCTGGGATTACAGGCTTGAGCCACCGCGCCCGGCCTAAATATCTTGAAATAAAAAATAATCTGGATGTATGATTTTATGTGAGAAAAGTTTCATATATAGTTGAAAAAATAGCTTCACAGAATCTTTTGTTATGGTCAAATTCATCCATGAATAGCAATTCTGCTCAAGAGTTTTTTTATTGATAAGCATTTATGTCTCCAGTTTATGCCATTTTAGTCTGGATGCATAGACAAAATTCTTAAATTACATTCATTATCCTTAGAGTAATTTGAGAAAGACTTTTACCACTTTTCTTTATAATATAGGATGAAAATACGTTATTTTAATTCATCCTAGAAACTATAAAATGAAATGGCTACACCATTGTTCTTTGTTTAAAGATATAGTTTCATATTTTTTTCTTTTTTTTTTTTTTTAGTGAAAAAACCTACCAAGCCACCAACTTCCTATGGGCAGGAAGTAGGCTGAGAGAGAGAGTTATGTAACTGTAAAAAGAAAACAGTTTCTTTTCTTTCTTTTTTTTTTTTTTTTTTTTTGGTGGTGTTAGTAACTTTTACTGAAGTGGCAGTGTACAGCAGCAGAGGTACTGCTCCTTGAAGAGCAGGGCTAACCCACAGGCGATGTGCCTGGCATAGCTGCTTAACGGGTGCAGCAAACCAACAAGGCACATGTGTATGTATGTAACAAACCTGCACGTTGTGCACATGTACCCTAGAACTTAAAGTATAGTAAAAAATAATAAAACAAAACAAAACAAAACAAAAATAAAGCAGGTATAAATATAAGCGTAGAACTGTCATATTTGCTTTTAAGATAACGTTTAAGGAAGCCTTTACATACACTTCTCTGTCATTTAATTCTTAGAAAACAATTTAGAACTCATCCTTTAACTTTTTCACCTTAAAACAAAAGTCTTATTCTTTGTTGAAAAGCCTTTCTTCCTTGATAGAAATGTAATTTTAGTTTATCTACATTGACATTTGAATTTGTATGCATTCATTAAACATTCAGATTGCATAAATAATGCGATCTGTATTTTAACAAATAAAGCTTTCATGGATGAATAACTTCTTCACTTGGCATTATGACAGCTATTGAGAATTGGAAATTTTTGCATTAAAAAAATTGTCTGAAAATATCTTTGCCAAAGGAAAGAATATAATGGGATAACTCTTTAAAGAATCGTTTTTAAATGTGTTTGATAATTCAGTAATTTTATGAATATATAATATATAACATATTTTACAACTCTTTGGGAGAATAGATTTATTAAAAATATATTTATCTGTGACTAAAACATGTTGTGTTCTACACATTTTTAATGTGTGTACACTCCTTCACTCCTAGCACAACTTCTGTTATGCTCTAAAAGACCTCTGTCCTCCTATCTTTCTAGTAGCAGAGCACTGAACTTCTATTTGTACAGTAATTCATGCTGCAGTTCTCTTGACCTTTCTTTCCATGGTTTGTTGTTCAGCCTGCTTAATCTACTTGTTTTCTTGACCAGTAGCCATCACACACCTTTCACCCCGGACCTGGGCATGTTGTATAAAAACCTTCACGAATTTGTTACAGAAAATCATAAATACATTTCTTCAAACACATTGGCATGTGAGAGAAAACAGAATAGAATAGCTATAAGCTTAAATTCTGTTTTACTGTTCTTTGAAAGTCTAAAAATTAGTACAATATCTGCCACGTAGTAGGCACACAATGAATATTTGCTGAATGAATAAGAAAGATAATATGTACACAATGAGAAAATCAGAAGAAGAAACCATAGGAAATGTGTCACTATGTATAGAAAAAAAAAAAATGAAGAAAATATAAATTAAAAGAGCAGGACCATGAAAAGCAGCCAGATGGATCTTACCACATGCCTGGACCACAAAGTAGGCAAGGACAAAGAAAGACGTGCATAGTGATTATGGGAAGATTTCTTGGGTAGCTAGGATGTGCCAGGCATTTGAATATATTCATGTACTCATTATTAATTCAACATATATTTGTTAAGCACCTACTAAGTATATGTCATGCACTGCTTTTGGGGCTTGAGATACATCACTAAACAAGGGAGATAAAAAAATCCTGCCCTCATGTGGCTTCTCCATATATTTAGATGGTATGCAATAATCCCAATAAATAAATAAATTATCCACTATGAAAAAGACAAAATGTCCTATGGGGAAAATAGAACTGGAGAATTATCTAAGGGGGTCAAGTGTACTGACAGTGTGGTCAGGAAGGTACTATTGAGAATATGAGGTCTGATTAGAGGAATGGATGGGAGATACTCAAGTGTATGATCTGGAGGAAGATCAGTCTATGCAGAGGAAAGTCTTAAGGAAAAGACCCCTAGGAAGAAGCTTTCCTGGGGTGTGGGAGGAACAGCAAGGAAGCCAGAAGGAGTGAAGCATAGAGAGCAAGGAGAAAAGTAGCAGAGATTAGGTCAGATTTAATGATGGGATTGGAGAGTGGAGAACAAACCGTGAATGTTGTAAGGTATTTGGGTTTCACTCTGAGTGAGATGGGAAGCAATGGGATGGGTTAGAGTAGGGGAGTAAGTTATCTGTCATTTGTTTAAAAAGAATCCCTTATTCAGTCCTTACAAATAACCCACAAAGCAACGTTTCAGTAATAATGGTGTTAGCTGCAAGAACTCAGCTGAAATTGGATTTAACAATGAAGATTGATTTTTGCCAAGGAATGGAGGATCTGGAGGAAGGTGGTTCTGAAGATGGTTTAGTGAATGAATAATGCTACCTCTGTGGGTCTGTCATTCAGCTGGTCTTTCCATTCTACATGGTGATAAGGTAGTTGCTAGAACTCGAAGAATCATATCCTCACATAACTGTTCTCAAAGGCAAGAGTAAAGAAAGCTTCTCACTCTTGATCTTGCTCATGCTGTCTCTCTCATTCTTTTTCAACGAACAAAATCTTTTCCAGAAATCTCTGGAATCTGTTCTGTGAAGTTCTTTTGAACTAAAAGGATCACATATCAAACAATAAGCCCATTACTAACTCAGAAGTGGGAATAAGATTAACAACAATCAAGAGATATCACCTGGTGTGGGACCTTGCTATCTGATACCTGAATAAAACTAGACTTGTGCTAAACAAGAATAAGAGGAACTGGCTGATGTGTAGACAAGTAATAATGTCTTCCAGATGCAGTGAATTTTGTTACTGTATTTATAGGTGAGTAGAGATTTAGAGAGTCTTTGTAACTTTCCTAAGGCAATACAACTAGAAAGGACAAATCAAAGATGAAACCCAGTCTATCTGGATACAAACTCATGTTTGTTTTGCTAAATCAAGCTGGCCCCTTTGTAAGTATGCCACACTGTTGTGGGGAATTGTTGTAGGGTGACCTTTGTCTTAATAGAAAATACTGTTAATTTATAACAGTTACATGAACCTTTCAATGTTTATTGACAAGCATATTTTCTGTTTAAACAGAGGCCATGTATAAAGCCAAATACTAGTTAGAAGTTGTAAGTAAGCAGAGTTTCTCATAGTAGTCTAGTTACAAACCACAGAGCTCAGTTTAGCTAGTTGAATCAGAAACAGAATTTTTTTAAAAAAGTATGGTTTCTACGCTTTCAAATTTGTTAAGCTATGTTTTATGTCCCAAAATGTGGTCTGTCTTGGTGAATCTTCCATGTGCGCATGAGAAGAATATGTATTTTGTTGTTGGAAGGAGTTCAGCTAGTTCCACAGAGCTTAGCTCAGTCCACAGAAGTATTAGCTGGTTAACGGGATCATAAGTACTTAAACAAAGTTTGTTGTCTAATGTTCTTTAGATGTGGCTGAACAGGGCAAAACATGTTTCTACAATGACTCCATGTTTTTTATTTTTTTATTTTTTGTACTTCCAGTGCTGGCCAGATGTTTACAATTCTATTATTTTGATTGACATATTATTTCCTTGGTTAAATTTAGATAGTCAGTCCGGTGATGGACAACTCCTGAGAGCTATTTCTGTAAGAACATTTATTTGTCTCTGATTTTGTTTATCATGTGAGCTATTATGTTTTAACAGGAAGTCAATAATGTTATTACTTTCTTTCCCCTACATATATGTTGTCTTATTTTAAATACCGAAAACAAGCTAATTTCCCAGATGATAATATCTTATTTTTGCCCTACCCCATACGCCGTTTTTCATATTAGGTTCCCTATCTTTAGACTCTTCTGGAAGTAGAAAAACTCAAATAATCAAACCTATCCATTAATTGATTAGGAAAGTATTCTGAAGCTCTTGATTTAATAAGGCTTGAAAATTGTCTTAAATTTCCTTTATTCCTACTTTCTTTGCTGTCCCATTATATGGGTGAATGTGGCCTAAGGGTGGTCAGTAAGTACTCGTTGATTGGCGGGAGTGTAAATATTCATTGCCATAAAATAAAGATGCCTAGTGGGAGACAACGGAGGTCGAAGCTTTTCACCCTAAATGAAATATTTTTGACAGTTTTTCTTATGAGAGAAGTTAATAATTTTAACAGCAGCTACAGTAACACTGCTGGCTTTTTCACATTATGTATAGTATTACTGGAATATGTAAATGCAAGAAGTCTATTTTAATAAGCTCTTTTTAAAGGTATGAATGTGCCCTTTTGATAGGAAGAATAAAAATAAAAGATAATTAGGTTTACTGCTATGAAAGAACTCACATTTCCACCCTGGGCTATAGTGAAATATTCTGCCCAAGTTAGGCAGCTTGATCTATCCAAGAAAATTGCATTTATAGTATTCCTCGAGCAAGAAAGTTTAGAAACTAATGTCATGACCTTAAGCAAGAATTCTAAATCTAGTAAGAGCCTGTTGTAATGTAAGAATGTGATATAGCAGATGCATTTTAATAACACTTATTAAATTTAATATATAAGAACATTTGTACTTGGAATACGTTGTTGAAACCTTTGAAAATAGGTAAAGGTCTTTGATTTTTAATCAGAATATTAACATTAGAAGAAACATCAGGGTTTTTTTTTTTTTTTTTTTAAATCTTTCAGGATACTTGCCCCTTTGCACAACCTCTGCTCATGGGTAGACATGTTTGGATGGGAAACCAGTCAAAACTTTGGGGAACATAACATCACAGTAAATTTGTGTCTAGTTATGATGTGGCCATGATAGCCAGGTTGGTTGCCTGTGACCCAGGGTCTTGTTCCATGAGTCAATTTGTTCTGATTAAAAACCTTCTTTGTACTCTGGCAAACCAGTTCCATTTCTATTTTCCAGTTCTTCAGGGACTGAGCTTTCTTGAAACAACAAATCTCCAAGTGATTGGACTCATGTTCTCAAATTTCTGTACCTTCTCCTGCTGATGCTCTTGAACTTCCACTGTCTGCTTCTCATTTTTGCTTGGATAGAAAGCCTGGTTCTGTTCTAGGAAACACTTTGTATGTCTGCTTTCAGTATTCAGTTGGGTGTTATAACTTAGCCTGGATCCTACTATGCTTAACAGAGTCTTAATCATGAGCAAAACTATCTTTTAAAAATGAATGGCAATTTCAATAAGTTGAGGTTTGAATCTATCTTTAGGGAATCTATTTATTTGTTTTGGGAAACAAAATGATACTCCCTGCAATAAAATATTAATAAATACATAAAGAACCTACAACTTATGTGGCCCTTTGAGTCATGTAAAGGAAAAGTAAATATCCTTCATCAAAACAGATATTTGAAGATGGAGATGTTCAACAAGTTAAACTGCTCTGTGTTTATAGAGACGTTAGCTGAGTACAGTTTTAGTAGTTTCACCTTTAAAGATTGTTTCTTTTAACAGTATATTTATTTTAAAAGTGTGGATTTAAAGTGTCCTATAACTTTATTAATTCCTTTTGCTCTTAAGAAGATAAGTTGTGTGTATTCTTACTATATTGCTCAAAGTAGTTTGGGAAGAGAAACTAGAAAGACTAAGGAAAGAGTAGTCCTGTTCTTCTCTTTAGTAGGTAATTAAAAAGAGAAACACTAAGAGGAACTGGCTAGCACTTTGTCATCTTAGTATAAACTATACTACTGATTCCCTAGATTTAGACTGACAAAAATACTTTGGTATTGATCTAGTAAGCAGCACATTATTTAATTGTCCTATTTGAACTAGAAAGAAAGACAATCCCCTTGCAGAGACAATCCTTTTTCCCTTAAAGACGTATTTCTGATGTCAGTCCTTCTGGAAAAAATTGCTCCTGGGGTTATGTTGCAGAACTAGGGAAGGGTTAGTGAAAGATAGAAGCTAACATGGTCTGAATTTGTTGCAGTTGCTGTTACCCCTATAGGACGCTCATGCCCAAGAGCAGTGATATGTTATAGAAGTGATATTATAGGAGACAGGCCAAATAGCAGAGATCTTGAGGGCATTTAAATACATGAAACATTTGCTGGTAGAGGTAGTAGTAGTAAAGGAGCTAAAATTCTGGAAATCAAGATTGTGGGGCCTGAGTCAGTATAATTTGAATATTCAATAAAAATATACCATTCCTTTGGAACTGCAGCTAGTGATGCCTGGAAATTTAAGCTCCAAACCATCTTTTTTTCTGGACTGATGACCTTGCTTTGAGTCTTAGTTACAGACTTATGCCTCAATGTCAGAATCCCTCTTAAACATATTGATAAACTATTAGTTCTCATCAATCAAATAGAGTTTTACATTTTTCTCTAGCTGGCAAGTGAAGTTTGAAGACATTTTTAAAAGTTCTAGCTCTCTAGTGAATTTAAGGAAAATTTTTCCATTACTGTTTGAGTTCATTTTCAAATTTGAGGTTCTACTATGAGTTTGTTCTATTTAAGAATATGCTGAAATGCTAATTCCTCTGTGAAACCTTCTATGTCCTCGGAAAATGCATTGTTACTCTTTTAATGGTCCATATTATTATTTTTCCTTTTATTTTTTCTTAGAGACAGTGTCTTGCTCTGTCACCCAGGCTGGGTGCGGTGGTGTGATCATAGCTCACTGCAGCCTCAAGCTCTTCGGTTCAAGTGCTCTTCCCTTCTCAGCTTCAAGTAGCTGGAACTACAGATTTGTGCTGCTCTACCTAGATAATTATTTTATTTTACTTTTGTCTTTGCCTCCCAAAGTGCTGGGATTACAAGCACATGCCATCACTTATGGTTAATTATTTATTTATTTATATATTTTTTGTAAAGATGGGGTCTCGCTATGATGCCCAGGGTAGTCTTGAACTCCTGACCTCAAGTGATCTTCCAGCCCTGGCTTTTTAAAATGCTGGCATTACAGGTGTGATTCACTGTGCCTGGCCTCACGTTACTTTTTTTATATCCTTTTTATTAACTCAATTTTTATCGAATGCCATATTACTGCTATTACTGTGCACGTCCTCTATGTCCTATGGTATAATAACCTCAAGAACAGGAACTATAATTTCATTTGTTTCCTGATTTACTCAGCACATATTAATTGTGTGCTATGTTCTTGCGCTCCTTCCTCTTGCAATTAACACAATGAAGAATGTACATGCAGCCAGTGTCCAGTAAATGTTGCTGAAGAGCTAGCAAAAGAGACTATCTTCATTTCCTCAAGCTCCCTGGAATAGCCTCTCTCAATACACTCTTAACGAACAGAATGGAAATCAGTGGCGTTTCTTTGTGTGTGTGTATTTTTCTTAATTAAAAAAATCACTTTGAAAATATCAGTTAGATTGTATCTTATTTCTAAGCAAGTGCTTAGAAATTTGTTAATGTGGTATAAAAATCTTGCGGGAATTACAGACAGCTCGTCTGCTAATTAATAGTTATGAGACTGAAGCAGAATGTATTTATTTGTTCCTTTCAAAGAGACCCTAAAGTGACATGGCAAAATTCGCTGGTGATGCTTAGGAATACTAAAAATGAAATTAAAATGCATCTAATTAGCTGTCACCTTAGTGGCCGATGGCTTATTTGGAGGAAACACTGATGCACTTCTCACTGCTCACAAAAATCTTGTTGACATTGCATAAACATTCAATTATTCACAAAAATATACACTGTCAGTGCCATACAACTACCAGCATTGCAAAGGAGATGGAAGAAAAGGAGAAATTAGAACACAATAGAATTTTAAAACACTGTGTAAACTTGTCACAGATTTTGATTTTCCTATATTTAACTCAAAAGTTTAGACTTTCCACAATTTTAATTTCTTCTGCAAAGAATAAATTAAACAATTTATGGGTCGAAATAAAAACTTTGGCCAATTATGTGTTTAAAATATTTCTTCTTTTCTAGGTTGTTAATTCCTTGAGGACGGGAATTGTGTGTTTCATCTCTGAAATTCTAACGTTTATAAAATCCCTGATGAATAGTAAATTTATACACTCCCTGGGATATAGTAAAGACTTAGTGAATGTTCACCGAATGAAGTAATAATTTGATATTTCCTTATTGATGTCATCATTCCAAGCCTTTCTATCTGTATAAACATGAAACATTTGATTGATTATTTTATTTTAAAAATGTCTTCTCTAAAATAAATTAGGAATAAACAACATAAAGTATTTTTGAACTGAAAATTGCACCCAAGCTATATATGCTATAAGATTATGATTGTATGAGCTTTTAAATATTATCTCTCTTTAGAAAACAATTATCTGTATGTTGGTTGTGATTCAGAGGAATATTACAGGAAAATCTTCAATCATCGGAAGCCCCACTGTGTGGGAAAATACTGAATAATTGCCTGAAAAAAAATTATGAGGAATGGCATTATTATATTTCCTCTGAAAACTGAGATAGTATCAGTGCAGGCGGTCAGCTAAAATTATTTAACTGAGATATTTATGCTGGGGGCAGATATAGTATACAAGGAAGTGAAAGCACAACAATCTGCAGTAGAAAAAGAAGAACTGTAAAAGCAGGGAGCCTAGACTACAGAGAAGGCAAGTATACTCCCATCGTAGAGGGCAATGTAATGGCTTTTGATTCAAAGATCCATGGTTCAGCTTCTATCTTTTCCCTCATAATGAGTCCACGTTGTTGAATACATGGAAGTATGGGAGTCCCTGAGATAGGGCAGCTTCCTGAACCCTGGAATCCTATAAGAATCACTCCTAATCCCATTCAAACGGTTGAAAGATAAGTCTGATTTTTTTTCTTTCTGGATTTATTATTAACTGTGGAAAATATAAAAGTGACGTGCTAAAGATGGCTCGTACTAGCCTAGGAAAGCCGTTTGTGCATATCTTTGTGGTTGTACATTCATTGCTATGATATTGAAATTGGCCAGGGTGGGAGTTTTTACATAATAAACAATGACAAATGCTACAAGTTAGAATTATGGCTTTTTTTTTTTTTTCTGGTTTAACAGAACACTACTGAAAAGTGGAAACTTAATTAGAGCTTTGAAATTAAAATCAGCTATTTATGAGATCTCTTACCAATTTTCTGCATTCCTCTTCTGTCCATCCTGGTTCCCCTCTGCCTGCAGTATAAAATCCACTTACCTCAGTATAACATTCAGAGCCCACCATGCTCTTGTCTCTACTTATTTCCCCAACTGCTTGAGCCACATATACAAGAAATCCATGTTTTTTGCCTCTGTAAACTTTTGCACCTGTTGGTTTTTCTGCTTAGAATAACTTTCTCCGATGTTTGTGTTCCACTCATTCATTAAAACTCAGCTCCCATATCTGTCATTCCTTACGAAAGCTTTTTCTTGACCTCCCCCAACTACCAACACCAGCTAAATTAAGCATCCTGCTTGTGGTCCCATCGATACTCTGATTACCTTTATTATAGCATATTTCTGACACGGAGTCAGTATTCGTTTTTAATTGCTGCTGTAATATATTATTACAAATTGTGTGGCTTA
The DNA here is from genome assembly GCF_003255815.1 of Theropithecus gelada. Classification (NCBI taxonomy): domain Eukaryota; kingdom Metazoa; phylum Chordata; class Mammalia; order Primates; family Cercopithecidae; genus Theropithecus; species Theropithecus gelada. Next base: position 46,942,893 of record NC_037679.1, on the reverse strand, counting down.
AAGTAGCAAAAATTTATTTTTTTATAGTTCTGGAGAACAGAAATTTCAAATGAATCTCACTGGGCTAAAGTCTAGGTATTGATGGGTGAGGCTCTGTTCCTTTCTGGATGCTTTAGGGGAGAACCCGCTTCCTTGCTTTTTCCAGCTTCTAGTATGCCCAAACTCTGGCTCATTGCTGCTTTCATCTTAAAAGTCAGTGATGAATGATCAGTCTTTCTTGCATCACATTATCCTGACACTGATTTTTCTGCTTCCCTCTTCCAGATTTAAGACTCTTGTTTTTACATCCGGCCCACCTACATAATCTAGCACAATCTCCCTACTTTAAGATAAACGGATTAGCAACTTTAATTCTATTAGTTATCTTAATTGTTCTTTGTCAGGTAACATTACATAGTTACAGATTCTAGGAATTAGTACATGAAAATCTTTGGGAGAATTTTTTTTTTTTTTTGGCCTATCATAGGGTCATAAATATTATTTAACCTGCATGTATATAGCCCCAGTTTCCAGTACTGCGTAAGTGCTCCATGAATACTTTTCCAATAAATTACTAATTACAAATCATCAACAAGTCTTTCATATAATCTTGCAAGTTTAGAATTAGGAACAACATTAAAATTTAGCTCTTTTACATTTCTTGGGCTGTAGTAGGACCTTGAAAAGCTTATTGATTATGTATCTCTGCATAAATTTTGGTACCTGCTCTTTTAAAACTTTGCTACATAAAAAGTTATTGACTACATCACAAATTATGCCAACATATTTAGAAGTACTCAACATTTATTAAAATTCATTGGACAAATCTTCTTAAACCACTAAACATTCTCATAAACGTATTTTCGAATATCTCAGGAATCCACTGAAGTTTTTTTATGTCAACATAAATGTACCAATCTCTAAACAGAAATCAGACTTTTTAAAAACATAGAATAAACCATAATTTATAATTGATTTTTTCCTTGTTAACATATAAATCAAAAATAATGTCATGTTTGAATAAGCCGAAAAATCTACCTGCAAGACCATTTGAAGTAAGAAATCAGAGATTATTTTTCACAGTGAAATATGGATCAACAGTTTGTTTGAACCGATTTCACCAAGGTGGTCAGGAGGTCACTGTAAGATTAAAAAAACTAATCTTGTCCAATGGTCAGGTATCATATGTATTCTACCTGTATCAGTCTACATGACATGCAGAAAGATAATCTTCTCATATTTGGGTAAACTTTTACTCAACAAGATTTGCTGCTTGATTCCCTAGCTCTCCATAACTATGCTTCAATTTTATGGAATGCATATTGGAAAAGCTGATTGTAGTTTAAATATATGGATTAAGGCAATTTAATGTCAGAGCATTGCTCTTCAAAAAGGCTTTTTACACGGCGTTTTAACATTTTAAAATTATATTATACAATACTAGTGTATTGATTTCAGTAATGTCGGCAGTAGGGTTCTGAGGAGGCAAATTAAAAGAGGACATAAAAATTCAAAGAAACTAACTATTTACAAAGACACGGGATTTTTCTATCAGCAAAGTCAATCTATTATATTATTAACAAAGCTAGATGGACAGTCAACCAGCGAATAATTTTTGGGCTATTCTATATCTTTTCTAGCTCAAAGTAACTTGAGATTATATTGCATTTACCAATATGTAGGCTTCCCCATCTCATAGGTATTAGAATCTGTGAAAAGCTCTGCCTCTTCCCATTTATGTGATCTGACTTTTTTTGCAAGTAATGTTTTTTCTTTTTTGTCTCTCCAGGTTATCATCATGAAATTGTTCATATTAAGCGAAAAATATGCAAAGTTCTATGCTACACTGTGTGAAGAAAGATAAGCAGAAATGATCTAGCACTCTCACTTCTATAATCTTCCCAGTTCTGGTACAAGTTCCTGATTGTATAACTTTGTTCTTTATTTATTTGGCTTTCATGCTTGTAGGATTGCTTATGCAAATTACAGATTATCGGCAGGCTTTTTGATCACAGACAGTATAATGAATCAGGAATTCATGAATGTGAAACTCAGGATAGGCTGTCGAACTTGGAGCTTCCATTTAGGAAAAGATGATTATTTATACAGTAAGTCCTTGGTAAGTAATAGGTTCTTGGAAATTGCAACTTTAAGAGAAAGAATGTACAGTTCTTTGAATAACATCCTTTCCTTTATTGTCGTTTTCTATTATAATGTTGATGAGAAAACATATTGCTTTATTACATGTAGTTTTCCTTAAAGTCAGTTTCCAAAAACCGATTGACAAAGTTAACTGAGGACTTACTATAGATATATCAATTCTCTTGTAAGATTAAATGAAATTAACTACTAGTGATAAAAATATATCTATTGTACCTTCCTCTTTATACTGATTGAAATGTGTAATAGTGGAGAATAGGATCAATTTTGAAGTAAAAAAGCAAGGGTAAGTCCATGAGGGAAAGTCAAATATTAAAACAATAGCTGCAAAAGGCAAGAGTATGAAGCTCCATTAATGTTTTTACTATTGTACCCAAAGTTAGGAAGAGAATACCCTGAAGACAAAGGTTAATAGTCATTTACAAAAAGAAATCCTCATATATTTTATCCCAGCATGGTGTACACGAAGGAAATTTGGGGTAATTAATGACTAATCCACCAACAGCCATCCCAGGAGATGATAAATAATTTCTTTGATTATAATTCTTAGATAAGATTAAAATGTTGATTTTATAAACATTCGTTTTTCCTATGGACACATGTAGTCTCTTTACGTCCTTGAGTATAACCATAAAATAAATAGCAGTTTATTTCTGTGATAGCTTTTTCTTTAATAGAAAGGTGGCAAGTGGTCAATTTTCGATTGATTATATAGAATGAGTCCCAGATAACTTTGTTTTTATAGCTCAATTAACTCTTTGGGTGAATGCCCAGCCATACATAGCTTAAAGTTGAGGCTGATGTTCCAGATAAATTTCATGTTTCAAGTTTCAAGACATAGATTGGTTATCAACCATCTGATTAATAGCTCTATTTATCGAGCACCTTCTATGAGTAAGATATTGCACTGGATGAGATACATATGTTGTAGTAGTCAGGGTTTTCTAGAGGGATAGAACCAACAGGATATATGTGTATGTAAAAGGGAGTTTATTAAGGAGAATTGACTCACAGCATCACAAGTGAAGTCCTATGATTGGCCATCTGCAAGTTGAGGAGCAAGGGAGCCAGTAGTGGGTTCAGTCTGAGTCCCCAAACCTCAAAAGTAGGGAAGCTACCAGTGTAAACTTTAGTCAGCCGCCCAAGGCCTGAGAGCCCCTGGCAAACACTGGTGTAAGTCCAAGAGTCCCAGAGCTGAAGAACTTGGAGTCTGATGTTCGAGGGCAGGATGCATTCAGCACAGGAGAAAGATGAAGGCCAGAAGACTCAGGAAGTCAGATTCTTTCACCTTCTTCCACCTGGTTTTTCTAGCTGTGCTGACAGCAGATTGGATGGTGCCAACCCACATTGTGGGTGGGTCTTCCTCTCTCAGTCCAGGGACTCAGATGTTAATCTATTCTGGCAACACCCAGATACGCTCATAAACAATACTTTGCATCTTCCAATCCAATCAAGTTGACAATATTAACCATCACGTGTGTGTGTGTGTGTGTGTGTGTGTGTGTGTGTGTGTGTGTGTGTGTAGATGTATATATATAATTTCATTTAATGCTTAAAACAAGGTTACTGAATGCATAATGTTATAATTTGATAACAGATGAAGAAACAGGCTCTGAAAGGTTTAAGTAACCTGTTGAAATAAGTCACACAGCTAGAAAATGTTGTCGCTGAAGTACCAATGCTGGATTATCTGATTCTGAGTGGAAGCTGTTGCACAGCATCATGGCTTATATTAGCCTGGACTATTGAACATTTGGAAATGAGTTATTAAAATCTTGTTAAAGTGATTTTACACTGTCAAGTAGTTAATCTATAACTAGGTTTCCCAGAATTTCCTTTTCTGGGCAGTTCTGTGGTGAAGGCACCAGTTCCTGCATACAACCCACATTAATGAGATTGGAGACCATGAAAGGCAAATGTGATTTCTGTTTGCCCTTGTGGGTTGCTTTTTTTTTCTTGAGGTTGCAGGATTTTTCTGGCTTGCCCTTGGTTCACGTCAGTTTTTCTTCCTTTCTCTTGGCTCTGCGCCCTATTGTGCCTCTAGAGCCTCTTCCTGACTGGAAATAACCTTCCACAGAGTTCTCCTGTAGCCATGATTGGACAAGGTCTGATCTCCTTAATAAATCATATATCCTACCTCACACCTAGTGGTTCTGCTTGCATGATGGAACTATGATTGCCACACTTGTGAAATATGTCTTGCAATGGCCATGATATATTATTTCTGGAATGTTCCGACTGTGTATCTTTGAAGCAAACTATACCCTATCTTTGTCACGTTACAAGTTAAACAAAATTATTTCTTCCCTTGCTCAAAAGTGAATGATTTCAAAAGCTAAGATAATCTCTCTAAAGCTCATTTGATTGAACAAGTACATCAAATATATTAGAACCATGGTATGATTTACATGCTTAAATTTACATTCATGAAGTCAAAATACCAGCTTGGATTATTCCTTGACTCTTGATTATGAATCTTGTGTAAGCCATCCAAATTCATTTGTATAGGATCAATTCTAATCTTTATTATTGAGTGTTCTGTGTTTTGTATTAATTAAGGTGATTGGCTTGTAATTACTCCATTTACTTATGTTCCTACTCAGCTTCTACATAATGAACAATTACCCTGCCTTTAATACCACAACAAATGTATTAAATCCACACCTAAGTTGACTTTGAAATATTTAAAATCTATGTGATAGATCAATATGTGTTTTTTTCCCCTCCAGATTTCACAGAAGTAGTTCAGTTTAGTATCTCATTTGTGAGTTTTTGATTATGCACATGGATTTGCGCAACATCAGGCAACAGATCTAAGTAGAATGCCCCACTGTGTGACAAAAAATTAATAAATAGCACTGGAATGCATCTAACAGGTGTTTCTCTTTCCCCTATTTTATCCTTTATTTAAGTTTCAGAAGTCCTTCTTTTTGTGAAGAAATTAATACATAACTGAAAACAGAGGGCCGTTAACCTGGTAGTAATAACGACTGGTAAAGTAGTCAGAAATATAACAGCTCCATTTGTGTTCTATTTACTGTTTAAACTATCCCCCGTGCATTAACTTAATACTCATAAGAAACCTATGAGTAATCAGATATTATTAGCCTTATTTAAAAGAAGAGGAAATTGACTCAGTGACTTTAAAGATGAAATAACAGAGCAAAGAGATCTTGAGCCAAGATTTGAACTGTGGTCTCCTGATTCCATATTTAGTGCTCTTTTCTCAACAAGTCAAATTTTGATTATTTTTAGCATTTTAAAAAAGTTTTCAAAAACTTTAAATGAGAAGCAAATGATATAATGGAAAGAGCACGTATTTTAGAGTTTTATTGCTCTCTTTTTAAATCAAACATCTGTGATCTTAACCAAGGCCTTGTGACCTCGATTGAGTCACTTAATTTTCCTGATTCACTTGTCCTGATTTATAAATGAATCGTAACATTTAACTTCCAATTTTATTGTGAAAAAACTCTCCTAGCATATTTTGTAGTATGAAATCATTGCTTATTAATTTTGTAGATGATTAAATGTGATTATTAGTATCAACAAAATATTTGTTTTATTTTGAGTATTTAGTTCTAAAAAATTTGAATCCCTAAGCAATTACATTATTTTTAAGTTTATTTTTATTTTTAAAGGTATGTATGTAATATGATAGGACAGTGGTTCTCAAATTTTAGCATGTATTAGAATCACCTAGAGGACTGTTAAAACACAGATTGTTGCAAGATCAGAATTGGCCATTAAGTATCTGTAAGGCCGACTCCAAGAATTTGCACTTCTACCAAGTTCATTGATATGGATGCTCTGGAGCAAGGACCACACTTTAAGAACTGTTGTTATAGGGTATATCTCAAGAAAATAGAATATTTAAAAGAGAACTTAAAAAAACATACACACACATGCAAATAAAAACACCTGATTGAATATGCTTTTTTCCTTTTTTTTTTTTTTTTTTCTGGAGAGAGAAAGGGTCTCACTCTGCTGCCCAGGTTGGAGTGCAGTGGCATTATCATTAGCTCACTACAACCTGGAACTCTTGGGCTCAATTGATCCTCCTGCATCAGCCTCCTGAGTAGCTGGGACTATAGTTGTGTGCCACTGCACCTGGCTAATTGTTTTTATAATTAATTTTCTAAAAAAAAATGAGGTCTCACTGTATTCTCAGGTTGGTCTCAAACTCCTGTCCTCAAGTGATCCTCCTGTCTCGGCTTCCCAAAGTGATGGAAGTTCAAGTATGCACCACTGTGCTTGGCCTGACCATGCATTTTTAATACATTTTCTGTTTTAAAACTGTTTTAGAGTTGCAGAAATATTGAGAATATAGTACAGAATCATCATATACCCCACCAAACTTCTTCTATTGTTAACGTTTATACCAGTGTGATACATTGTTACAATTAATAAACCAATGTTGATACATTTTGATTAACTAAGGTCCATAGTTTGTTTAGCTTTTGTTAGTTTTTACCAAATGCCCTTTTTAGGATACCATATTTGTTCGTTTTTGTTTTTTAATATCCCCTTTTGTTTACATGTTTGTTTTTTAAGCATTTTCTTACTTTCTGGCACTACAAGTTGCTCCAGACTCATTTTGTATTATTCTTCCCTCATCCTAGGATAATCCATTTCTCCAAAGATCACTGGTTATTTTATTTGCACTCAGAACCAAGGTTTGAGGTGTGTACTCATTGTGACTGAGGAGCCATTTCTTTTAGGGGAGCTCATCTGACATTATATATATTATTTATTTATTTATTTATTTTATAAATATATATATACAAATATATAAATATATATGTGATATATGTGTGCATATATATCAGCCCAAGCTATGACATACATATACAGAAGCTAGAATGTATATATATCACAGCTTCTGTGTATGCATATCATAGTTTGGGCTGATATAATGAAATACCATAGACTGGGTGGCTTAAAAAGATAAATGTATTTCCTTACAATTTTGGAAGATAGAAGCCTGAGATAGAAGCATGTTTGGATTCTAGTGAGGGGCTCTCCTTTTATCTTGCAGATGGCTACCTTCCCCCTGTGTCTTAACATGGTCATTACTCACTGTGTGTACTTAGAGACAACTCTCTCCAACTTTTTATAGGACCACTAATTCCAATCATGAGAACCCCACTTTTGTGATCTAATCTAACCTAATTGTTTTATGAGAGCTCCATCTCCAAAGAGTATCACATCATGGCTTAGGGTTTCTACATGCAAATTGAGGGGGCACAAGCATTCAGACCACAGCATCTACCCCTGATGGGATGAATACTAGAGATGTGGGATAATGGGGGAGGGAACATAAAGTTAAATCAGAATGAATTTATTGATGTGGGCTCACTAATTACAGATTTTGCATTTAATGCTGGAACTTGTTAATTAAAAATGACTCTAACAATTCGTTTGGTTGACTGGTTGGTTGAAATATGGACCAAAGGTGGTCCACAATGAGTGAGTTAGAAATGCAGTATCTGACTTGGTTTAGAGTAGAGAAAGGGATTCAAAGTCTCAGGAAGATTGGAATGTTAGATATAATTTGTAGTTAAAACTTACTCAAACTGGATGGGTCCAGAAGAATACTTGTCACCACTGCTGTGAGAAATAAATCTGTGAGAAGAGACCTGACCTCCTTGAAGAGCTCTTGATCACTCTTCCCCATAGGTAAACCTTAGAGTGGGGCTATGGTCACTGAAATAGGAAACCTAAATGCAGTGGAGTAAATGGACCCCAGGGTGGAATGGATCAAATGACACTTGTTCAAGTGATAATATGTTTCTGTAATAGACAGCGGAGTCAAAGTGGCAATCAGAGTAGTTTGATTCAAGCTGACCTATGACCTTGGCTAATTGAACATGGTGTTCTTAGAAGTGAAATATTAAAGCTTGTAATATTAACATTAGTTTTTGCTTGTTGATTTATTTTAAGTTCCTTATAGACTCTGGATATTAGACCTTTGTTGGATGCATAGTTTCCAAATATTTTCTTTCATTTTGTAGGTTGTCTGTTTACTCTGTTGATAATTTCTTTTGCTATGCATAAGCTCTTTAGATCAATTAGGTTCTAATTGCCAATTTTGTTGCTGTTGCATTTGTTTATGAAGACATAGTCATAAATTCTTTGCCTAGACCAATGTCTGAAAAAGTATTTCCTGGATTTTTCTTTTAGGATTTTCATGATTTCAGGTCTTACAGTTAAGTCTTTAATCTATCTTGAGTTAATTGTTATCTATGGTGAGAGGTAGGAGTCCAGTTATATTCTACTGCATATGGTTAGCCAGTTTTCCAACATCATGTATTGAATAGATTATCCTTCACCAATTGTTTATTTTTGTCAAATTGGTTAAAGATCAGTTGGTTGTATATGCACAGTTTTATATCTGAGTTCTCTCTTCTGTTCCATTGAGCTATGTGTCTGTTTTTGTACCAATATCATGCTGTTTTGGTTATTGTAGGCTTGTAGTATGATTTGAAGTTGGGTAATGTGATACCTCCAACTTTGTTCTTTTTGTTTAGGATTGCTTTGGCTATTTGGGCTCTTTTTCAGTTCCATGTGAATTTTAAACTAGTTTTTCTAATTCTGTGAAGAACGATGTTGGTAATTTGATAGAAATAGTACTGAATGTGTAGATTACTTTGAGCAGTATAGCCATTTTTATAATATTGACTTATTCAATCCATGAGAATGGAATGATTTTGCATTTGTTGGTGTCATCTATTATTTCTTTCAGCAGTGTTTTGAAGTTCTTGTAGAGACCTTTCACCTCTTGGTTAGAGGTATTCCTAAGTTTCTGTAGCTATTGTAAATGGGATTGCATTCTTGATTTTTCTCAGCTTGAGTGATGTAGGTAATGGGGACCTTGATTACCCCCTTTTTCCCACAAGCTATCCCATTGGTTTGTTACAGTTATGATATTCTGCTGATTACACCTAGTGAGCAAGAAGTAATAACTGCTCTAGGATTACTGGTAAGATATTTACATGTCAGGGGTAGGAAATAAATATGATAAATTCAGAAGCTTTCTACCTCAGTGAATTCTGTAGTGTCCTTGTGGTGTAGGCCATGCCAAAATATCACTTCTAAGGTAAGGGTAATTCGTGTCCAACAGGCTTGTTGTTAGGGTCTTTGGCAGGCCCCTATGGTGAATTGCAGTGTAGGCCTTTAAAATTAGGGTGTAAACCCTGTCATTCTCTGCAGATAACTGCTCTCTTTTTGAGGATCTAAGCCTTAGTAGAAACTGAACACTTAACCATGGGCCATCAAGTTCTCATCTGACCAAAGCTGCTCGTCATGAATTTGGCATTATTCTGACCAATAAGCTGTAAAGTTGGACATGAACAGCAGCAAATAGAAGTAAGTATGTGATGAAGCTGGGCAGGCCCTGAAGGCACAAGTAAGTTGCATGAAAGAGTGGCCCAAATACCTATGGTTGAACACTCCACCTACACAGCGTTCTTTTTCTCCCAATCTTCACCTACAGCCTCATGGTGAAGTCCCAGTGACCAGCTGGCTATATATAAACCAGTTACAGAAACAATAACTTTTTATCTTGTTGTTAATATTGTGTGTGTATGTAGCAAATATCTCTGTTTGTCCCTCTCTTGTTCCCTTGTCATGTAACATAGGATGTATTAACTTTATATTATAGTATTTAAGTCTTGTTAATTTTATATCATAGGGCTTAAGTTATCAAGGAGAAGAGCGAACATCACTCAAGGACCTTTCCTCTTCCAGGTAAGGGGTTAGTGGGTTTTGTTTGTATGGAATATATTTGTATAAGTTTAGGTGGAATTATGACCTGTCTATATTTGTCTATATTTGGTGATTAAGTGTAACTTAAAGAAATCCATATCGATGCAAGGTTGACAAATAGTGGACTTGCGATGGTTAATTTTTTGTGTCAACTTGACTCCATCATCAGATGTCTGGATATTTGATTAAATATTATTTTGGCTGTGCTTGTGAGAGTACTTCTCAAAGAAATTAACATTTGATACAGTAGGCTGAGAAAAACATATTGCCTTCCCCAGTGTGAGTGGCTCTCCTTCAATCAGCTGTTCTATGTGTGGAACAAAAAGGCTGAAGAAATGAGAATTTGCTTTCTCTGCCTGACTGTTTTTGATCTGGCACATGAGTCTTCTTTTGTATTTGGACTCAGACCGAGACTGAAATTTCCACCATTGGCTCTCCTGTTTCTTAGGCCTTTGGACTGGCACTAGACCTTGTATGATTGTTTTTCTGCTTCTCAGGTATTCAGACTCATACTTGAACTACACAATTAGCCATCCTGGATCTCCAGCTTGCTGACTATAGAACTTGGGACTTTCAGGTTCTGTAACTACGTGAGCCGGTTTCCTGTAATAACTCTTTCTCTCTGCCTCTGTCTCTGTCTCCGTCTCTCTCTCTCTCTCTCTCTCCATATATATATATATGTGTGTGTGTGTGTGTATGTATATATATGTATGTGTGTGTATATATATGTATGTATATATATACACACACTCACATATATAAAATCTGTGCACACACATACACGCATAGGCACACATCTTATTGGTTGTGATTCTCTAGAGAACCTTAATACAATGCATATATTTATACATATTTCTGTATGTAACCATCTATATTTATATTAAGCTAGACATGAATCCATACAGTTATCTTAACTATAACCTTTATAACATGGATAATTATAACTTCCTCAATTTGCTTATCTATAAACTTCCACTCCAACATTGAAAAACCTGACTCCATCCATCTGCCGTCCATTTACTTCATTGTTCTATTCTAGTATACAGGGATAGCAGTATCAGACTTGTGAACCTGTATATCTTTGGAAAACAACTTTATCAAGAACAAATTGCAGATGCACAGATCCTTGTGTCTTTTGTTTTACTGAATTCATCATTTCCACAGTTGCTTACATAAGTACCTTTCTCTCCCATCTTTCTCATTGAAGTTGTTCCATCCATTTGTAGTACAGTCAGATTCTCTTGTTACATTCTGCATTTCTTCAGATTCTCCAAAATTCTGATTTTTTTTTCAATTTGCATGCAGTAAGATTAGTTCTTTGTGCTATATAAAGATCTATGGGTTTTGAAACATGAATAATGTCTTATATCCACCATCATTGTATCATAGAGAATAATTTTTCTGTTGTAAAAATCATTTGTGCTCCACTTATTTCTTCCTCCTGCCTCCCCTTTGTCTCTGGCAAGCACTGGTCATTTTTCTGTCTCTCATAGTTTTACTTTGTCTAGAATCTCATACAATTGGAATCATACAATACGTAATTTTTCTCTATTGACTTCTTTTACTCCACAAAATGCATCTAATTTTCCTGAGTTTTTTTAAAAGACTTCGTAGCTTATTTACTTTCATTGCTGAATAATTTCCGTCGTATGAATGTACCCTAGTTTGTTTATTCTTTCACTTATTGAAGGACATCTTGATTGCCTCCTGTTTTGATTTATCTTTAATAAGATTTCTATAAACATTGGGATGTGAACATACGTTTTCAAACCAATGGGATAAATATGTAGAAAAATTGCTGGATCTGAATTTTATAAGATACATATTTAGACTAGCGATTGTCTTCCAAAGTGGCTGTAACATTTTACATTCCCACCAGCAATGAATTCACATTCCTGTAGCTCTGCATCTTCTCTAACATTTGGTACTAATGTTCATTTCACCACTCTAGTAGGTGTGTAGTGGTATCTCGTTGTTTTTATTTTCAATTTCTTAATGAGAAAAGATGATGAACATACTATTCACATGTTTATATGCCATTTGTATATTTATGTGGTGAGGTGTCTGTTTAGGTTGTTGCTCATTTTTAATTGTATCTTTGCTTTCTTATTGTTGAGTTTTGGACAGTTTTTGTATATTATGGACACAAGTCCATTATCAGTTATATGTTCAAAACTCATGTGTTGAAATCCTAACACTTAAGTTGTTGGTATTAGGAAGTGGGGGGTTTTGAGAAGTGATTAGGTCATAAGGGTGGAACTTTCATAAATAAGATTAATGCCCTTACTAAAAGAGGCCCTAAAAAACTCCTGTGCCCTTCTCACTATGTGAGGATACAACTAGAATGTGCCCTCTATAAAAATGAGAGCTCAAAATCACAAGCATTCTTACACACCAGTAACAGACAAACAGAGAGCCAAATCATGAATGAACTTCCATTCATAATTGCTTCAAAGATATTAAAATACCTAGGAATCCAACTTACAAGGGATGTAAAGGACCTCTTCAAGGAGAACTACAAACCACTGCTCAGTGAAATAAAAGAGGACACAAACAAATGGAAGAACATACCATGCTCATGGATAGGAAGAATCAATATCGTGAAAATGGCCATACTGCCCAAGGTAATTTATAGATTCAATGCCATTCCCATCAAGCTACCAATGGCTTTCTTCACAGAACTGGAAAAAACTGCTTTAAAGTTCATATGGAATCAAAAAAGACCCTGCATTGCCAAGACAATCCTAAGTTAAAAGAACAAAGCTGGAGGGATCATGCTACCTGACTTCAAACTATACTACAAGGCTGACTTCAAACTATACTACAGTAACGCTACCTGACTTCAAACTATACTACAGTATAGTCACGCTACCTGACTTCAAACTATACTACAGTAACCAAAACAGCATGGTACTGGTACAAAAACAGAGATACAGACCAATGGAACAGAACAGAGTCCTCAGAAACAATACCACACATCTACAGCCATCTGATCTTTGACAAATCTGACAAAAACAAGAAATGGGGAAAGGATTCCCTATTTAATAAATGGTGCTGGGAAAATTGGCTAGCCACAAGTAGAATGCTGAAACTGGATCCTTTCCTTACTCCTTATAGGAAAATTAATTCAAGATGGATTAGAGACTTAAATGTTAGACCTAATATCATAAAAACCCTAGAAGAAAACCTAGGTAATACTATTCAGGACATAGGTATGGCCAAAGACTTCGTGTCTAAAACACCAAAAGCAATGGCAACAAAAGCCAAAATTGACAAACGGGATCTCATTAAACTAAAGATCTTCTGCATGGCAAAAGAAACCACCATCATAGTGAACAGGCAACCAACAGAATGGGAGAAAATTTTTTCAATTTACTCGTCTGACGAAGGGCTAATATCCAGAACCTACAAAGAACTCAAACAAATTTACAAGAAAAAAACAAACAACCCCATCAAAAGGTGGGCAAAGGATATGAACAGACATTTCTCAAAAGAAGACATGCGTACAACCAACAGACACATGAAAAAATGCTTGTCATCACTAGCCATCAGAGAAATGCAAATCAAAACCACAATGAGAAATAGGAGCACTTTTACACTGTTGGTGGGATTGTAAACTAGTTCAACCATTGTGAAAAACAGTATGGTGATTCCTCAAGGATCTAGAACTAGAAATACCACATGACCCAGCCATCCCATTACTGGGTATATACCCAAAGGATTATAAATCATGCTGCTATGAAGACACATGCACACGTATGTTCATTGCAGGAAAGACTTGGAATCAACCCAAATGTCCATCAGTGACAGAGTGGATTAAGAAAATGTGGCACATATACACCATGGAATACTATGCAGCCATAAAAAAGAATGAGTTTGTGTCCTTTGTAGGGACATGGATGCAGCCGGAAACCATCATTCTCAGCAAACTATCGCAAGAACAGAAAACCAAACACCACATGTTCTCACTCATAGGTGGGAACTGAACAATGAGATCACTTGAACTCAGAAGGGGAGCATCACACACCGGGGCCTATTATGGGGACGGGGGAAGGGGGGGGGGGGAGGGATTGCATTGGGTGCTATACCTGATGTAAATGATGAGTTGATGGGTGCTGACGAGCTGATGGGTGCAGCACACCAACATGGCACAAGTATCCATATGTAACAAACCTGCACGTTGTGCACATGTACCCTAAAACTTAAAGTATAATAATAAAAAAAATAGTTAATTAAAAAAAGACTTTAATAATAATGAAAGTAGCAGAATAAATGGAATTAAATTATATGCAACTAATAGCAATATTTTCCAAATGTCTAAAATTAAGACCAAATTCACAAAATTCCAGATTAATTTATAATTTGAATAAATATCTACAATGGAAAAAAAAGATTAAAAAAAATAAAAATGAGAGCTCTTGCCAGACAGTGAATCTGCCAGTGCCTTGATCTTGGGTTTCTCAGTCTCTAAAATTGTGGGAAATAGATTCCTTTTATTTCTAAGATACCTGACTTACTGTATTTTCCTATAGCAGTCAAGAAAGACTAAGACACTATCCTTTCTCCACTGAATGACATTTTCTTCTTGTTCAAATTGGAATATATTTGTGTGTGTCTGTTTCTATGCCTTTTATTCTGTTTCATTGATGTGTTTGTCTGTTTCTTCATCAATACCATGATGTCTTTATTGATTACTCTAGTTTTACATTGTTTTAAAATTGGTTAATATCAATCATCCAACTTTGTTTTCCGTCAGGGTTGTGTTGGCTATTGCAAGTCTTTTGCATTTTCATGTAAACTCTAGAGTCATTTTCTTGATATCCACAAAATAGTTTTCTGCTATTTTGATTTGAATTACATTAAATCAATAAATTTAGATGGGAAGAACTGATATCTTAAGAATATTGAGTCTTATAATCCATGAACGTGGATTATCTATCTTTTTATTTGGAACTTCTTTGATTTCTTTCATCAGAGTTTTATTGTTTACCACATAGAAATCTTGTACATATATTGTTAGATTTATGCATATGCATTTAAATTGTGTGCTGTTGTAAATTATATTGTGTTTTTAATTTTAAATTCCAGCTGTTCATTGTTGCTATATAGAAAAGAAATTAATTTTTGCATATTAACATTGTATCCTGTGACCTTGCTATATTACTTATTAGTTTAGTAAGTATGTGATTGATTATTTAGATTTCATATAGACAATCATATGTTTGTCTGCAAACAAAGACAGCTTTATGCCTTCCTTCTCAATCTCTCTCTCTCTCTGTGTCTCTCTCTCTCTCTCTCTCTCACACACACACACACACATACACACACACACATTTTGTTGACTTAATGCAAATCTGTGAAATAAGGTTTTTCTGGTACAGTGTTAAATAGGGGCGCTGAGAGAGGACATCTTTGTTTTGTCTGTATCCACTTTTTCAGCAGTAAGTATGATGTTAGCAGTAGGTTATTTTTAGATGTTCTTTATTATGTTGAGGAAGTTCTCCTGTATTTAAGTTTTATTTAGAGCTTTTATAAAAAAAAGATAAATGAATGTTGGATTTTCTGAAGTGTTTTTTCCTACATGAATTGATATAATCATATGATTTAAAAAATTCTGTTGGCATGATGAATTGCATTAATTAATTTCTTAATGTTGAATCAGTCTTGCATACTTGGGATAAAGTTATGGTATATAATTCTTTTAGATACTATTGAATTTTATATATTTTTGTGTTTGAGTTGCTAATATTTTAATGAGATCTTTGCATCAATATAAATCACAGATATTAGTCAATAATTTTACTTTCTTGAAATATCTATATCTCATTTTTTTTTTTATCAGGGTAATGTTGGCTTCATAGAATGAGTTAAGAAGTGTTTACTTCAGGCCGGGCGCAGGTGGCTTATGCCTGTAATCCCAGCACATTGGGAGGCCATGGCAGGTGGATCACGAGGTCAGGAGATCGAGACCATCCTGGCTAACACAGTGAAACCCCTTCTCTACTAAAAATGCACAAAATTAGCTGGGCGTGGTGGCGAGCGCCTGTGGTCCCAGCTACTTGGGAGGCTGAGGCAGGAGAATGGCGTGAACTTGGGAGGCAGAGCTTGCAATCAGCCGAGATTGCGCCACTGCACTCCAGCCTGGGCGACTGAGAGAGACTCCGTCTCAAAAAAAAAAAAAAAAGTGTTTACTTCAGTTCTCATGAAGAGATTGTAGAGAACTGAAATTACTTTTTCCTTCAATGTTTGGTAGAATTTAGTCATAAAATCTCCTGGGCTTGGTGCTTTCTTATCTGAAGGATTACTAATTATTGATTCAATTATTTTAAATAATGTATGCTTATTCGGATTCTATATTTTTCCTTGGATAACAATATGGTGTGTCTGTGTCCCCACCCAAATCTAATTTTGAATTGTAATCCCCATAATCCCCACGTGTCTAGGGAGAGAACTGGTGGGAGGTGGTTGAATCATGGGGACGGTTTCCCAAATGCTGTTCTCATGATAGTGAGTGAGTTCTCAAGAGATCTGATGGTTTTATAAGGGGCTCTTCCCCCTTTGCTCTTCACACTTCTCTCTCTTGCTTGCTGCCATATAAAATGTTCCTCTTCCCTTTCCACCAGCATTGTAAATTTCCTGAGGCTTCCTTAGCCATGAGGAACTGTGAGTCAGTTAAACTTCTTTTCTTTATAAATTACCCATTCTTCAGTAGTATCTTTATAGCAGTGTGAGAATGAACTAATACAGATAAATTTTGGTAGCTCGTGTCTTTCAAAATTTAGTTCATTCCCTCTAAGCTATAAAATTTAACTGCTTAGAGATATTTATAATATTTCAGTATTAGCCTTTATATGTTCATGGGATGGAATCAGTGGTGATGACCTTTCTTTTATTTATGATACTAGTAATTTTTATCAATTTTAATTTTTTATTTTCACTACAGAATTATCAACTCTATTAATATTTTAAAGAATTAATGTTTGATTTTGTTAATTTTCTCTATTATTTTAATGTATTAAATATAGATATTTGTTTTAATTTTCATTATTTCTTTTTATTTATGCTTACTTTAGTTTAAATTGTTTTTCTTTACATAGTTTTCAAATTAGAAGTTTAGGTTATTGATTTTAGATTTTTCTTTCTTTATAACGTATGCATTTACTGTTATAAACTGTCTGACAATTGCTTTTCCTGCATCTCACAAATTTAACGTTATATTTTCTATTTATTTTATAAATTTAAAAAATTTATCTTCTGACTTTTTTGCTCCATGTGTTATTTTATAGTGTGCTGTCTAATCATCAAGTATTTTAGGATTTTTCCAGCCAGCAATCTTTCTGTTACAGATTTCTAGTTTAATTCCATTGTAGAGTCTGAAAACATATTTTGTATAATTTCTATTTAGAAAAAAAATTTTAGGTGTCTCTTAAGACATAGAATGTGCTCTTTCTTCGTGAATGTATCATGAAATGTTGAGAGAAATGTTTGCTTTGCTGTAGTTGCATGGAATATTCTACAAAAGCCAGTACATCAATTTAACAGATAATTTTGTTTAGGTCAAGTATATCCTTATCGATTTTCTGCCTGCTTCACTTATCAATTACTGAAAGAGGCATGCTGAGGTTTCCAAATATAATAGTAGATTTGTCTGGTTTTCCTTGTTCTATCAGATTTTTGCCTCATGCATTTTGACACTGTCATTTTTAAGTGCATACATAATGGTATGGTTTGAATGTTTGCCTCCTCCAAATATCGTGTTGAAATTCAATTGTCATTTTGTGAAGAAGTGATTAGATTATGAGAACTCTGCTCTCATGGATGGGATAAATGTCATAATAAAATAACATATTTGGCCCTCTCTTTGTCCTGCTACCTTCCACCATGTGATGATGTAGCAAGAAGGCCCTTACCAGATGCCAGCACCTTGATATTGGTCTTTCTAGCCTCCATATCTGCGAGTTAATACATTTTTATACATTATAAATTACCCAGTCTGTGATATTTCATTATGCCAGTGCAAAGAAAGCAAAGACACATGTTAAAGATGGTTATATATTTTTGGATAATTGAACCATTAATCATTATGTAATGACACTTTCTCAGTGATAAATTTTACTGTTCTTAAGTATGTTCTGTCTGAAATAAATACAACCATACCTGATTTTATTGAACCTCACTTTATTTCACTTCGCAGATATTGTAGATTTTACAAATTGAAGATCTGTGGCAATCCTACAACTAGCAACTCTGTCGATGCTACTCTTCCAGTAGCATGGGCTCACTTTGTGTCTTTGTGTCACATTTTGGTAATTCTCTCCATATTTCAAACTCTTTTATTATTATTATATTTGTAATGGTGAAGTGGGATAGGTAATCTTTGATGTTATCATTGCAATTGTTTTGGGGCACCATGAACTTATGATACTCATATAAGATGGTGAACTTAATCAATAAATGAGTGTGTTCTGACTGCACCACTGATTGGCTTTTCCCCAATCTCCTATCATCTCTTTGAGACTCCCTATTTCTTAAAACAAAATAATGCTAAATTAAGCTAATTAATAACCCTCAATGGGCTTTAATTGTGCAAGTGAAAGGAAGAGTTATAAGTCTCTAACTTTAAACCAAAATCTAGAAATGATTAAACTTAGTGAAGAAGACATGTTGAAAGCAAAGACTAGCGAAAGCTACGTTTCTTGAATGAATCAATTAGCAAATTGTGAATGCAAAGAAAAATGTCTTAAAGGAAAATAAAAGTGCTACCTTTTTATTATTATTATTGTTATACTTTAAGTTCTGGGATACATATGCAGAATGTGTGGATTTGTTACATAAGTATATGTGTGCCATGGTGGTTTGCTGCACCCATCATCCTGTCATCTACATTGGGTACTTTTCCTAATGCTATTCCTCCCCTTGCCCCTGACCTCCCAACAGGCCCAGGTGTGTGATGTTCCCCACCTTTTGACCATATGTTCTCATTGTTTAACTCTCACTTATGAGTGAGAACATGCACTGTTTGGTTTTCTGTTTCTGTGTTAGTTTGCTGAGAATGATGGTTTCCAGCTTCATCCGTGTCCCCTGCAAAGGATATGAACTCATCATTTTTTTGACTACATAGTATTCCGTGGTATATATGTGCCACATTTCCTTTATCAAGTCTATCACTGATGGGCATTTGGGTTGGTTCCAAGTCTTTGCTATTGTAAATAGTGCTGCAATAAACATACATGTGCATGTGTCTTTATAGTAAAATGATTTATAATCCTTTGGGTGTATACCCAGTAATGGGATTGCTGGGTCAAATGGTATTTGTGGTTCTAGATCCTTGAGGAATCACCACCCTGTCTTCCACAATGGTTGAACTAATTTACACTCCCACCGACAGTGTAAAAGCATTCCTATTTCTCCACATCCTCTCCAGCATCTATTGTTTCCTGACTTTTTATTGATCGCCATTTTACCTGGTGTGACATGGTATCTCATTGTGGTTTTGATTTGCATATCTCTAATGACCAGTGATTATGACCATTTTCTAAATATGTTTGTTGGGTGCATAAATGTCTTCTTTTGAGAAGTGTCTGATCATATCCTTCCCCCACTTTTTGATGGGGTTGTTTGTTTCTTCTTGTAAATTTGTTGAAGTTCCTTATAGATTCTGGATATTAGCCTTTGGCACATGGATAGATTGCAAAATTTTTCTCCCATTCTGTAGATTGCCTGTTCACTCTGATGGTAGTTTCTTTGCTGTGCAGAATCTCTTTAGTTTAATTAAATCCCATTTGTCAATTTTGGCTTTTGTTGCCATTGCTTTTGGTGTTTTAGTCATGAAGTTTTTGCCCATGTCTATGTCCTGAGTGGTATTGCCTAGGTTTTCTTCTAGGGTTTTTATGGTTTTAGGTCTTATGTTTAAGTCTTTAATCCATCCTGAGTTAATTTTTTGTGTAAGGCATAAGGAAAGGGTCCAATTTAAGTTTTCTGCATATGACTAGCCAGTTTTCCCGACACCATTTATTAAATAGGGAATCCTTTCCCCATTGCTTGTTTTTGTCGGGTTTGTCAAAGATCAGATGGTTGTAGATAGTGGTGTCATTTCTGAGGCCTCTATTCTGTTCCATTGGTCTATATTTCTGTTTTGGTTCCAGTACCATGCTCTTTTGGTTACTGTAGTCTCGTAGTACAGTTTGAAGTCAGGTAGCGTGATTCTTCCAGCTTTGTTCTTTTTTTTTTTTTTTTTTGCTTAGGATTGTCTTGGCTATGGAGGCTCTTTTTCGGTTCCATATGAGGTTTAAAGTTTTTTTTTCTAATTCTGCAAAGAAAGTCAATGATAGCTTGACAGGAATAGCATTGAATCTATAAATTACTTTGGGCAGTATGGCCATTTTAATGATATTGATTCTTCTTATCTATGAGCATAGAATGTTTTCCCATTTGTGTGTGTCCTCTCTTATTTCCTTCAGCTGTTGTTTTTAGTTCTCCTTAAAAAAGTCCTTCACATCCCTTGTAAGTTGTATTCCTAGGTATATTATTCTCTTTATAGCAATTGTGAATGAGAGTTCACTCATGATTTGGCTCTGTCTATTATTGCTGTTTAGAAATGCTTGTGATTTTTGCACATTGATTTTGTATCCTGAGAGTTTGCTGAAATTGCTTATCAGCTTCAGGAGATTTTGGGCTGAGATGATGGGGTTTTCTAAATATACAATCATGTCATCTGTAAGCAGAGACAATCTGACTTCCTTTCTTCCTATTTGAATACACTTTTGATAAACTTAAGAGAATTAAGGATGTTTTAGCCAACAATGTTGTTATTTAGTTTTCAAGTCTTGGTTTGCAAAAACCTCAGGATAAGGTTATGACTGAAAGCAACCTAGTTTCCTCTTACCTTGAGTTAATAGCTTAGAATAGGTACAAAGGAATGTAAGGGAGGTTATCTAAAGAGCTTGTTTACTCATGTGGTCCTAAGACTGGCCTTTGATCATTCCTAAGACTGCTCTCGCCGGTTAGGGTAACCAGATTAATTACCCACAAGTATGTTGACTCAAGGCCTTTGTTATTAAATCTGTGCTAAATAAATGCCAGCAATATCAGCTAGTTGGCACACTACTGTCACAACTCTTTCCGTGTGTGGCCTGGCCTCCTGGCCCACTCTTTCACTGAATATTCATGTCTGAGTACATTATTCATCCATTGTGCAGCCTGGGTCTGAGGGTCAGACCCCAGCAGAAGGGGTGTTGAATTTTACTGAAGGCCTTTTCTGCATCTGTGGAGATACTCATGTCGTTTTTGTCATTGATTCTGTTTATGTTATGGATTACGTGAACACACAAATAATAAGAAAACAAAACTGTCTTATTGCTGTTATGGAGAAAGTTATAGTGGTCTGTTTAGAAGATCAAACTAGCCACAAGATTCATTCAAGCCAAATCCTCAGCTAGACAAAGATTATAACTCTCTTCAATTCTCTGAAGGGTGAGAGAGGTGAGGAAGTTGCCAAAGAAAAGTTTGAGGCTAGCAAATGTTGCTTCATGGGCTTTAGGAAAAGCAGCCATCTCCGTAACATGAAAGTGCAAGGTGAAGCAACAAGTGCTGATGCAGAAGCTGCAACAAGTTATCCAGAAGATTTAGCTGAGATCATTGATGAAGGGGGCTACACTGAAAAACGTTGTAGACAAAACGTTTATTTTCGTTGTAGACAAAAACGTTTTATATTGGAAGAAATTGTCATCTTGGCTTATTATAGCTAAAGAGGAGATTTTACTGCCTGACTTCAAATCTTCAAAGGACAGGATGACTTCCTTGTTAGGAGCTAATGTGACTGAAGACTTTAAGTTGAAGCCAATAGTTATTCACCATTTAGAAATTCCATTATAGTTACCATTTAGAAATTCCTAGGGCCCTTAAGAATTGTGCTAAATCCACTTTGCCTGTTCTCTGTAAATGGAACAACAAAGCCTGAATGACAGCACAACTGTTTACAGCATGGTTTACTGAATATTTTAAGCCCACTGTCAGGGCTTACTGATCAGGAAAGAGGACTCCTTTCTGAATATTACTGCTCAGTGTACAGTATTGACAATGTACCTAGTTACTCAAGAGCTCTGATGAGATATACAAGGAGATTAATGTTGTTTTCATGTCTTCTAAAAGCAACTCCACTCTGCAGTCCATGGATCAAGGATTAATTTTGACTTTCAAGTCTTAAATATATTGCATAAGTCTATAGATGCTATACAGAGTAATTTCACTGATAAATCTGGACAAAGTAAATTGAAAATCTTCTGGAAAGGATTCACCATTCTACATGCCATTAAGAACATTTGTGATTCATGGGAAAGGGCCAAAATATTAACATTAACCAGAGCTTGAAAGTTGCTTCCAACATTCATGGATAACTTTTAGGGGTTCAGGAATTCATGAAGAAAGTAAGTGCAAATGTGGAGGAAATAGCGAGAGAACTAGCATTAAAAGTGGAGCCTGAAAATATGACTAAATTATTGCAAGCGCATGACAAATTTTGAACAGAAGAGGAGTAGCTTATTATGGATGAAGAAAGAAAATGGAATCTATTGAAATGGAATCTACTCCTGGAGAAGATGCTATGAACATTGTTGAAATGACAACAAAAGATTTAACATATTATTACATAAACTTAGTAAAGGAGGGCCGGGTTTGAGAGGATCAACTCTAAGTTTGAAAGCTTTGTAGTGTGGGTAAAATGCTATCAAACAGTATCACGTGCTACGGAGAAATATTTTGCGGAAGGAAGAGTCAATCAATGCAGCAAACTTCGTTGTTGTCTTATTTGAAGAAATTGCCATGCCCCCTCCCCCAAACTTCAGCAAGAACCACCCTGATCAATTAGCAACTATTAACACTGAGGTGAGACTCTTCACCTTCAAAAATACTGTGACTCACTGAAGAGTCAGATGATTGTTAGCACTTCTTAGCAATAAAATATTTTAAAATTTACCAAGCAAAATATTTTTGATTTACCAAGCAAATGGAAAACAAAAAAAAGGAGGGGTTGCAATCCTAGTCTCTGATAAAACAGACTTTAAACCAACAAAGATCAAAAGAGAGAAAAAAGGCCATTACATTATGGTAAAGGGATCAATTCAACAAGAAAAGTTATCTATCCGAAATATATTTGCACCCAACACAGGAACACCCAGATTCATAAAGCAAGTCCTTAGAAACCTACAAAGAGACTTAGACTCCCACACAACAATAATGGGATAATTTAACACTCCACTGTCAATATTAGACAGATCAACGAGACAGAAGGTTAAAAAGGATATCCAGGACTTGAACTCAGCTCTGCACCAAGCAGACCTAATAGACATCTACAGCATTCTCCACCCAAAATCAACAGAATATACATTCTTTTCAGCACCACATCACATTTATTCCAAAATTGACCACGTAGTTGGAAGCAAAACACTCCTCAGCAAATGCAAAAGAACAGAAATCACAAAAGACTGTCTCTCACATCATAATGCAATCAAATTAGAACTCAGGATTAAGAAACTCACTCAAAATCACACAACTACTTAGAAACTGAACAACCTGCTCCTGAATGACTACTGGATAAATAATGAAATGAAGACAGAATTAAAGATGTTCTTTGAAACCAATGAGAACAAAGACACAACATATCAGAATCTCTGGGACACATTACAAGCAGTGTGTAGAGGGAAATTTATAGCACTAAATGCCCACAAGAGACAGCAGGAAAGATCTAAAATTTACACCATAACATCACAATTAAAAGAACTAGAGAAGCAAGAGCAAGCACATTCAAAACCTAGCAGACGGCAAGAAATAACCAAGATCAGAGCAGAACTGAAGGAGATAGAAACACAAAAAACCTTTCTAAAAATCAATGAATCTAGGGGCTGGTTTCCTGAAAAGATCAACAAAATACATAGCCCACTAGTAAGACTAATAAAGAAGAAAAGAGAGAAGAATCAAATAGATGCAATGAAAAAATGATAAAGGGGATATCACCACCTATCCCACAGAAATACAAACTACCATCAGAGAATACTATAAACAACTCTATGCAAATAAACTAGAAAATCTAGTAGAAATGGATGAATTCCTGGACACTACATTCTCCCAAGACTAAACTAGGAAGCAGTTGAATCCGTGAATAGACCAATAACAGGCTCTGAAATTGAGGCAATAATTAATAGCCTACCAGCCAAAAAAGGTTCAGGACCAGACGGATTCACAGCTGAATTCTGCCAGAGGTGCAAGGAGGAGCTGGTACCATTCCATCTGAAACTATTCCAATCAATAGAAAAAGAGGGAATCCTCCCTAACTCATTTTGGGAGGCCAGCATCATCCTGATACCAAAGCCTGGCAGAGACACAACAGAAAAAGAGAATTTTAGACCAGTATCCCTGATGAACATCGATGCGAAAATCCTCAATACAATATTGGCAAAACGAATCCTGCAGCACATCAGAAAACTTATCCACCACGATCAAGTTGGCTTCATCCCTGGGATGCAAGGCTGGTTCAACATATGCAAATCAATAAACATAAGCCATCACATAAACAGAACCAAAGACAAAAACCACACGATTATCTCAATAGATGCAGAATAGGCCTTCGACACAATTCAACAGCCTTTTCATGCTAAAATCTCTCAATAAACTAGGTATTGATGGGGCGTATCTCAAAATAATAAGAGCTATTTATGACAAACCCACAGCCAATATCATACTGAATGGGCGAAAACTGGAAGCACTCCCTTTGAAGATGCCCTCCCTCACCCTCCTATTCAACACAGTGTTGGACGTTCTTGTGAGGACAATCAGGCAAGAGAAAGAAATAAAGGGTATTCAATTAGGAAAAGAGGAAGTCAAATTATCCCTGTTTACAGATGACATGATTGTATATTTAGAAAACCCCGTCATTTCAACACAAACTCTCCTTAAGCTGATAAGCAACTTCAGCCAAGTCTCAGGATACAAAATCAATGTGCAAAAATCACAAGCATTCCTATACACCAATAATAGACAAACAGAGAGCCAAATCATGAGTGAACTCCCATTCACAATTGCTTCAAAGAGAATAAAATACCTAGGAATCCAACTTACAAGGGATGTGAAGGACCTCTTCAAGTAGAACTACAAACCACTGCTCAAGGAAATAAAAGAGGACACAAACAAATGGAAGAACATTCCATGCTCATGGATAGGAAGAATCAATATTCTGAAAATGGCCATACTGCCCAAGATAATTTGTAGATTCAATGCCATCCCCATTAAGCTACCAATGAGTTTCTTCACAGAATTGGAAAAAACTTCTTTAAAGTTCATGCAGTACCAAAAAAGAGCCCACATTGCCAAGACAATCCTAAGCAAAAAGAACAAAGCTGGATGCATCACATTACCTGACTTCAAACTATACTAAAAGGCTACAGTAACCAAAACAGCATGGTACTGGTACCAAAACAGAGATATAGACCGATGAACAGAACAGAGGCCTCAGAAATAACACCACACCTTTACAACCATTTGATCTTTGACTGACAAAAAAACTAGAAATGGGGAAAGGATTCCCTATTTAATAAATGGTGCTGGGAAAACTGGCTGGCTATATGTAGAAGGCTGAAACTGCATCCCTTCCTTACACCTTATACAAAAATTAATTCAAGATGGATTAAAGATGTAAATGTTAGACCTAAAACTATAAAAACCCTGGAAGCAAAACAGACAAACGGAATCTAATTAAACTAAAGTGCTTCTACACAGCAAGAGAAACTACCATCAGAGTGAACAGGCAATCTACAGAATGGGAGAAAATTTTTGCAATCTACCCATCTGACAAAGGGCTAATATCCAGAATCTACAAAGAACTTAAACAAATTTACAAGAAAAAATCAACCTCATCAAAAACCAGGCGAAGGATATGAACAGACACTTCTCAAAAGAAGACATTAATGCAGCCAACAAACACATGAAAAAGTGCTCAACATTACTGGCCATCAGAGAAATTCAAATCAAAGTCACAATGAAATACTGTCTCATACCAGTTAAAATGGCAATAATTAATAAGTCAGGAAACAACAGGTGCTGGAGAGGATGTGGAGAAATAGGAACACTTTTACACTGCTTGTGGGTATGTAAACTAGTTCAACCATTATGGAAGACAGTGCGTTGATTCCTCAAGGATCTAGAACTAGAAATACCATTTGACCCAGCCATCCCATTACTGGGTGTATACCCAAAGGATTATAAATCATGCTACTATAAAGACACTTGCACACATATGTTTACTGTGGCACTATTCACAATAGCAAAGACTTGGAACCAGCCCAAATGTCCATCAATGATAGACTGGATTAAGAAAATGTGGCACATATACACCATGAAATACTGTGCAGCCATAAAAAAGGATGAGTTCATGTCCTTTGCAGGGACATGGATGAAGCTGGAAACCATCATTCTGAGCAAACTATCATAAGGACAGAAAACTAAACACCGCCTGTTCTCACTCATAGCACTCATAGGTGGGAACTGAACAATGAGAAAACTTGGACACAGGAAGGGGAACATCACACACTGGGGCCTGCCCTAGGATGGGGGAAGGGGGAGGGATAGCATTAAGAGAAATACCTAACGTAAATGATAAGTTAATGGGTGCAGCACACCAACATGGCATATGTATACATATGTAACGAACCTGCACGTTGCACACTTGTACCCTAGAACTTAAAATATAATAATAAAACAAAAAGAATAAAACATATCTTGGATAGAGGGAGAGGGAATTAAAAGCACATACACATATACAGGTATATGTCATGGACCTTTGTTTCATTTTAATTACATATTTAATTATATAATATTAACAAACAAATTTAATTATATGTTTTTAATTATTATGCAGTTAAATTGAAACAAAGATCTATAATATGACCCAACTAGGAATTCAAAATATATTAAAATAATTTATACATTAATAACAAACAGAAAGGTTACTGATTGTTTTTTGTGCCTCTACAGCATAAATTCTGGATTAACTTGAATGTTTGCTAAAATGCACCAATTGGCAAAGCTTCATGGATTTAATCAATAGTTGGGATCAAATTACAGTTATATATGGGATCCTACTAAGTGTAAGCATGGTATCCCCTAATATCATGGGAAAATAACTAAATATAAAATAGAGGAAAATAGGTATGCTTTATTTTAACTATATAGCTTTGCCTAAATTTCCCACTGCTATAGTACTCATGGATCTAAAATATTCCATAGGAGGCATAGACACTCTGACATAGTGTGTAGTAAATTAAAATTACATATTTGACACTAACAAACTGGTTTGACAAAATGGGACCTCACAGATCCCTCGTTAAAACAGTTAATATGGCCCAAAATAAGTTGAGGCTTGACCTTTGAAGATGACAACTTCTTCTATGTAATATCTAATTAATGAACGGGTTTGCCACTGCTTTTCTATTTGACAGTCCGATTAGGTCTCTTCTTAAACCTGGAAAGAATGAATGGCACCTCGCAGTGATTACTGTAACCTAAGTGCTGTGGATCTATCCATTAAGGCATTCATACCCAATAACCAATATTAATAAAATTGCTAACTTCATCCAATCAATAACTGGTAAATTTCTTGCCATTATAGGTTTGGATAATATGTTTTATACAGTGCCTATTTCACACCAGTGTCTCAGCTGCAGTTTGCTTTCACCTTAAAAGGAACATAGCACGCTTTCACAGGGCTACCCAGGGGATGTCTCAATAGCTTTTCATCACACACAGTCTTCACAGACAAGACCTTACATGCATCATCTTTTCCAGAAGCATAGGTAGGATGTTACAGTGATGGAATCTTCCCCTGAAGAGATTCATTTGACATGCTTATTAAGGACATGCAAATCCAATATCTTAGTCTTTTTTGGATTCTCGAGGCAACAGATTCCTCATTTACAAATTTTATTAAATCTCACTGATGTTACTACTAACAAATGAGTCCGTTTTAAATGAAAGCCATTTAAGGCTCAACAAAACATTTTAGAATCTGTCCAAATTAAAACCAGCAGGCACTCCTATTAGTGTCCTCAGAAACTCCTTCAATTTGGAAGCTTTAGCAATCTCCCAGAGTCTCTGGACGACTTATGATGGCCTTACATTGCCCATGGGTTTCTGATACAAGAAACTGTTCTTCTTGGTCCTGTGCTATACACCATTAGAGCAGCAATTGCTGCCCACATACTGTTCTTTTTTGAAAATAAACGCTATCACAGACCCCGAGCCTGTGACCCTCTATACCCACCTTCCCATTATGTCTTCAATTATGGAGGCAACACACCACAAGTTCACCCTTACATTCCTAAACCTAAAAAATCTTGTAGAAGGCTCTATTAATACTATCTGTGCCATCCTAAAAAATAATAGAGATTATTGCTTTCCTCAGGAAGCAACTGCTTCATATTGACCCATTCCTTGATTCCCTTGGGAGAGTATCTCTCACTCTCCAGCATGTTCTCTTATTTTTCCCCACTAGCCTTTCCACCATGACGTCTCACCCCAAGTTTCTTACCATGACCATCACGACTATTTGACTGCAATCACGTACCACTAACCTTTACCTATACCTTACTGAACCATCATTTCATACTCTCTACCTTGACCCAGTTTTGAGGTTCTGGCTAGAGGTTGGTAAGTTCTACTTCTTAAGCAACTGAATAAATTCACACCCCAACCACTTCTCTTATCAGACTCTTACACTCTAGGTCCATAAGTACATGATTTAATTGTTCCTGGGCCCATAACCAATGAAAGCAAGCCCCTAACCCTGGAAGTCCACAAAATTATTCGAACTAGCCAGTTGATATGATTTGACTGTGTCCCCACCCAAATCTTTTCTTGAATTGTAGTTCCCATAATCCCCACATGATATGTCATGGGAGATACTCAGTGGGAGGTAACTGAATCATGGGGGTGGTTACTCCATTGTTGTTCTCATGATAGTGAGTGAGTTTTCATGAGATCTGATGGTTTCATAAGGGGCTTTTCCCCCTTTGCTCAGCACTTCACTTTCCTGCCGCCTTGTGAAGAAAAATGTGTTTGCTTCCCCTTTTGCCATGATTGTAAGTTTCCTGAGGCCTCCCCAACCCTATGGAACTGTGAGTCAATTAAACTTCTTTCCTTTGTAAATTACCCAGTCTCAGGTAGTTCTTTATAGCAGTACAAGAATGGATTAATACACCAACCAATAGGGAGCTTGAGAAACCTAGTTTGCCCCATTCCAACTCCCATACATAAACTACCCGCCATGCAATTACTGCTTGCTGTCACGCTGTCCCTGGATGCAACTTCCTGTTTGTTCTTGCCTGTCAACTTTCTCCCTTTTGGATCATAAGTAACAAATAGTTCTGGCTTTCATCTCTCTGTCATTGATTTGTTATCTTTTCAAAAGAACCTTTAAATATTAGAAATCAACTTGCAAGATTTCAACCCAACTCCAAGATATGTCACGTTACACCTGCACACCCATACCCAATACCAAATTGTAATTCTTTTTAGTGGACCCCACATTCACTTTTTTTTGCTGGTGCCAACAGAGAAGCAAAAGAGGTTTCAGGAAACTTAGGAGCAAAGTGAATATAAGCCTGCAAAGGAACAGGAGGCAACTGTTCATTAACTATGGTCCACTCAGGAGGTATATAACTACAAAAGTTCTGACTTCCCACACATGGTAGGCAGAGGTCCTCAACTCTGGCAGTCAATTAGAATCACCAGGAAAGATTTTACTAAGTACTGTACCTAAGCCTTTAACCCGGAGATTATGATTAGATCCAGATATCAGTATTCATTAAGGCTTCTACATGTTTCAAATGTGATGAAAAATAAATAAATCATTATTGACTTAGAGGAAGCCAACCCTAGAAAACAGAGATGCAAGTATAGGTGTTTCCCAGACTAAATGAAAGCAACATAACAATAACCAGTAAAAAAAGAGCTAATAAACTTTGAGCAATAAATATCTGATGGTTTTTGTGTGACTGAAATGGTTGGCTGTCGAATGACAATATTCGTTCTCTTTCTGTCATGTAATGTTACTACTTCGTGTTGTCTACCTATGCAGAGATTATATTTCTCAATAATCTTTGCATCTAGGCAGTACCTGTGTCTTGTTTTTACAGGGGAAAGCTAAGAAAAATGATGTGTGCTACTTTTAGGCCAAGGTAGTTAAGAGGAAGGATTATCCTCTCCAAACACTCTTTTCCTCTCTTGGCCAGAAGTCAATGTGCAGGGTAACCTTAGCTCATGTATTAAATATGACATTGTCCATTATCCTGAGTACATATCAAAAGTCCCTCCTTTTAATTTGGAATGCCTACAAATTGGATTGTTACACACACAAGAATTGTAGTTACATTATATCAAGCCACTGATATTTCAGATGTGTTTATTAACATTATTCTAACTAATAAAAAAATAACAATGGGGTTCTGCTATAACATTCTAAATTGTGTGGTTATGCTTAGTAGTTGAATGAGAATCAACAAAGAAGAAGAAATAAAATAAAGTAGGAGCACAAAAGCTCTGTGATGCTGTAAGGCAGCTGTTGCCTGTGGTAACTTTGAAGGCAGTCATGTGCTCAGTGAATCTAAAGATGGAGGAGAATTGTTGTGAAGAACCAGAATATGAGAGCCATTGTTGGCTAATACTGGCTGCCTTTAGCAAGATATTACAAAAGATATGAGTTCTGGTATGAATTGTTTGGTTTTCAAACAAAGATTGTAAGGAGTGGATAAAGTTCAGAGATCAGGAAGACTTACAGGATTAGAGTTAACTCCTGCTTCTGGACTATAAGGGCTGTGAGTAGCAGCGGCCCAGTAAAACTTCTCAGTTAACAGGTTAGATAAAAACCAGTTGTAATTATCAAATTACGAGTGGTATCTTCCCATTTAAGGAGGTAGCTTTCACTAGGTTGACATAGAAATAAATATGAAGAAGAGGAAACAAAACATTTGCTTGAAAGTGAAAATATTTAATGTAATCAATCATTTGGGATAAATAAATCAAATTATGAAACAAAATCTACTTGTTTGACACAATGAAAATAGCATAATTATGGGCAAAATGTCCATATTTTCACAGCATAAATTTGCAAGCTTCATATGGTAGATTTTAATCAAACAAGTATTTCCATACACATTTGAACAGATTAAGTGATGTTTGGAAAAGTTTATCTTTTTCTGGATAACATTGTTTATAGTGGAGCTCAAATAATTAGTATACTTTTATAATTCCCTATTTCTTAAAAAGATAATGGCAGGAGTAATCTGTACCTATGATGGAAAAAATCCTAAGATGTGAAGGTTGTGGCAAGAAATAACAAACCTTACTGTTTTTTTAAACTGAGTATTTTATGTCTGAAAGTTATGGCAGCCAAAGAATGTAAGAAAAGTATCTGCAGATTTTTGTTAACCATCTATTTTTTGTGCAGAGTTTTGTAACTTGCAAAGTACTTTTGTAATTTTATTTGCTATTCCAATTGATCATCTGACATTGAGTGGATAGGAATGACATATGATGACTCAAAGCTATGGTAGCCAAACAATGTGAGAAAAATGTCTGCAGATTTTTGTGAACCATCTATTTTTTGTGCAGAGCATTGTAATTTGTAAAGTACTTTTATAATCTTATTTGTTATTCCAGTTGATCACTGATATGGTTTGGCTATGTCCCCATTAAAATCTCAACTTGAATTGTATCCCCCAGAATTTCCACGTGTTGTGGGAGGGACCTAGGGGGAGGTAATTGAATCATGGGGGCTGGTCTTTCTTGTGCTATTCTCGTGACAGTGAATAAGTCTCACAAGATCTGATGGGTTTATCAGGGGTTTCCTCTTTCTTCCTCTCATTTTCTCTTGCTGCTGCCGTGTGAGAAGTGCCTTTTGCCTCCCACCATGATTCTGAAGCCTCGCCAGCCATGTGGAACTGTAAGTCCAATTACACCTTTTTCTTCCCAGTCTCAGGTATGTCATTATAAGCAGAATGAAAGCAGACGAATACAATCATGTGACATTGAGAAGATAGGAATGACATAAAATGACAAAAGCTTCATGCTGGGATTTTGTCAACCTGCCTAGTTTCTGCTACTCTATTATTGTACCTCTGTGACTTCAAAAAAATTATTTAACCTATCCGAGTATGCTCAACTGTAAAATGAGGATACTTATTCTAACCTCACAGGTGGTTGTGAAGATTACATGAGCTATACGTGCAAAACATTTAGAGGAATGACTTACACAAGGGTAAGCACTCAGAACAGTTATTATCAACTTTTTTTTCTTTTTTTTATTATACTTTAAGCTCTAGGGTACATGTACAAAACGTGCATGTTTGTTATATATGCATATATGTGCCATGTTGGCATGCGGCACCCATTAACTCGTCATTTACATTAGGTATATCTCCTAATGCTATCCCTCCCCCTCCCCCCACCCCATGACAGGCCCCAGTGTGTCATGTTCCCCTTCCTGTGTCCAAGTGTTCTCTTGTTCAGTTCTCACCTATGAGTGAGAACATGCAGGGTCTGGTTTTCTGTCCTTGCAATAGTTTACTGAGAATGATGGTTTCCAGTTTCATCCATGTCCCTACAAAGGACATGAACTCATCCATTTTTATGATTGCATAGTATTTCATGGTGTATATGTGCCACATTTTCTTAATCCAGTCTATCATTAATGGACATTTGGGTTGATTCCAAGTCTTTGCTATTGTGAATACTTCCCAAATAATCATACGTGTGCATGTGTCTTTATAGCAACATGATTTATAATCCTTTGGGTATATACCCAGTAATGGGATGGCTGGGTCAAATGGTATTTCTAGTTCTAGATCCTTGAGGAATCAACACACTGTTTTTCACAATGGTTGAACTAGTTTACAGTCCCAACAGTGTAAAAGTGTTCCTATTTCTCCACATCCTCTCCAGCACCTGTTGTTTCCTGACTTATTAATTATCGCCATTCTAACTGGTGTGAGAGGGTATCTCATTGTGGTTTTGATTTGCATTTCTCTGATGGTCAGTGATGATGAGCACTTTTTCATGTCTTTTGGCTGCATAAATTTCTTCTTTTGAGAAGTGTCTGTTCATATCCTTTGCCCACTTTTTGATGGGGTTTTTTGATTTTTTCTTGTAAATTTGTTTAAGTTCTTTGTAGATTCTGGATATTAGCCCTTTGTCAGACGGGTAGATTGCAAAAAATTTCTTCCATTCTGTAGATTGCGGGTTCACTCTGATGGTAGTTTCTCTTGCTGTGCAGTAGCTCTTTAACTAGATCCCAGTTGTCTATTCTGGCTTTGTTGCCATTGCTTTTGGTGTTTTAGAGATGAAGTCCTTGCCCATACCTATGTCCTGAATGTATTGCCTAGGCTTTCTTCTAGGGTTTTTATAGTTTTAGGTCTGACATTTAAGTCTTTAATCCATCTTGAATTAATTTTTGTGTAAGGTATAAGGAAGGGATCCAGTTTCATCTTTCTACATATGGCTAGCCAGTTTTCCCAGCACCATTTATTAAATAGGGAATCCTTTCCCCGTTTCTAATTTTTGTCACGTTTGTCAAAGATCAGATGTTTGTAGATGTGTAGTATTATTTCTGAAGGTTCTGTTCTGTTCCATTTGTCTATATTTCTGTTTAGGTACCAGTACCATGCTGTTTTGGTTACTGTAGCTTTGTAGTATAGTTTGAAGTCAGTTATCATGATTATCAACTATTATATTCAGGATAATTAAATGGTAACTCAAAGAAATTTATTAATTCATTAATAATTACATCATTAATAAATTCATGCACCTGGAGTATACTGAAAACATTCAAAACTCTAGTTGAAGGATTTCCTTTCTTACACATAAGAAAAATGCATTTTAGATGAATCACTATAAATATCTATCACTAATTTTTAAAATTATCGAGTTGCCTAAATTAAGAGATTTATATACTGTGTGAAGAAGTGTTACTTGTGCTCCCTCATATATCTGTTTCTTCTCTATTCCTGGGCATACGCAACCTTTTATTTTTTAGTATTCTTGATAACTGACCATGTCATGAGTTCTAATTAATGGGCTGAGAGCAGAAGGGATGTGTGCATTTTAGACTTGGTATTTGATTCTCTGAGTTTTATTTCTCTACCACATAAATTGTGGATGTTCATGTTGAAATTGAGTGCCACAATATAGAAACAGCCTGAAACACTTAGCCACTGTGTGGAGAACAGCTGCCCTCAAATGTTATTAGAGCCTTAGCAGACTTTCTACAAGCAAGAAAAAAGATTCAGTTTGGTTAAGATATTTAATATGGAGGTTGTTTGCAATATAACTCAATCAATCCTATCTAATACACTGTATTTTCATATAGCTCTTTTGATGGCCAGATTTTGGATTTTTTTCAGCTTAGAGAATATTTTGCTTCATTTTCTTCCTTCGAGAATTATTTTTACTTTGTCTATTTTGTTCTGTAATATAGATAAAGAAAAAATACAGGTTTTTGATTTACAGTCAAAGTATAACATGCATGAGTATGTTCATTGTCTCCTCTGGATAGGTGTTTCTTATCTTTCATAATTTATTTTATAATTTTTCTTATTATTTTCTCATGCTTTTCCTTTTGGAACTAATGGACACCTGAGTTAGACATATTCTTTATGGGGAAACTGTCATTATAGATGTATACAAGATTACTCTCTTTTAGTAAGCTATTTCCCTTCTTTAATACAGATATTCACTCTAAAGTATTTGATCTATTTTATTGGATATGTGTCTATACATATCCTTTTAAAATATTTATTATTTTTGTTCATATGTGTTTTTAGTTTATATAAATGTATTGTGTCATATCTACGATTTTATGTCTTAATTTTTCTCTTAACATGCTCTGCTTTTAAGATTTTTCTATTTCTAAAGTTTATATTATTAATTTATTTTATCTGGGACATAATAATACATGGTGTACATCTATCATATAAATATTCCTCTAATGATAAACACAAATTACCCACTATTATAAATACTTTGCTAAGACATATTCCTATGTGTTTCCTATGGGCTAGTGGAGGAATTGCCCTACTCTGTATACATAGGAGTGGGATAGCTGGTTTATATGGGATACTTGATTAATATTTCACTAAATTATTGCCAAAATTCAATGGGTTTGTATGGGATAGTTGGTTAATATGTCACTAAATTTTTGGCAAAATTCATGTCAATATGGCCATACTAGTTGACAATTCTATCAGTAATTCATGAAGCTCCCAGTCCCCAAGCATCCTTACTAACTCTTGACATTATCTACTTTTCAAACATTCACCCCTCTGATGAATGTAAAGAACAATATAATTTATGTTTCATTTTGCATTTATGTGCAAAAGTTGATTATCTATACATATACTTGTTAGCTTTTTGTTAACCATCTGTAAATTGCCACTTCATACCTTTTGTTCTCTTTTTGTTCATTTGAAGAAGGCGTATGCTGTATAATGATTTTACATGTTGTAACTATCTTCTCCCATTTAACTTTAATATGAAGTTCTTCAATTTAAGAAAGGGTTTTTTTTTTTTTTTTTTTAAGTTAATTCACTCTGAATTCTACGAGAACTTTTTTTTTTTTTCTTTTTTAGACAGTGTCTTGCCCTGTCACCCAGGCTGGAATGCAGTGGTGCAATCACGGGTCACCACAGCCTTCCAAGTAGCTGGGACTAAAACTGTGGCACCACTATGCCTGGCTAATTTAAAAATGTTTTGTATAAAAATATGGCCTCTCTATGTTTCCCAAGCTAGTCTCAAACTCCTGGGCTCAGACAATCTTCCCGCCTAGGCCTTGCAAGTGCTGGAATTACAGGAATGAGCTTCGACTCCCGGCCTAGGAGTACTTCTTGATTTTATTCTCTTGACTTTACTGGTATGATTTTTACAATATTCACTCTGCTATTTTCATTGTGGCTTATAATTTATCAATTAAGTTTTTAAATTCTGAACAATCTTTTTGTGATTTCAACTGGTTTCCCCTTGATGATAATCTTCTCTATATTTTTAGATACAACAATTACAAATACTAACTAGAAGTATTCTAGCATTTTACTGTGTTTCCTGAAATAGTTTTTTGTAAATGAGCCATTTTCTTTGGTTTTTAAAGGGTAACCCACTATGTCTCTTTTCAAAGTTCTGATTACTTTTCTTTTAAAATGGTCTTAAATTTTTTAAAAAAGTTATTTGCTTCTGCTGTAACTCTGAAAGTTTATTTTAAAATGTTAAGTTAAAATGTCCCACTTTTTAAACTCAGTTTCCTTCTATCTTTTATTCCCTCCCTTATAAGGTTAATTTCTTTGATCTCTTATCTTCTCTCTATCACTTCCACTTAGTACTAATTTCTGTCACTAGCTACTCTTGAGAATACTCTCAAACTCCTTCTCCTTTTTAGTTAAAACCATGTAGTAACTACCTGTGCCCAAAGATCATTCCAGTGCTTTTATACCAAACTTGTGACTTTCTAAACATTGTCATACTTCAACCTCCACATTCTTACAATTGTTGGCCCTTTCTCTCTGCATGCTTAAATCCTACACACTCCTGAGTCATTTTCCTTATGTATAGCCTTCTTTAACTCCTTTAATCTGGTTTCTATACCCTCCTTATCTGGTTATACAGCTTTCCGAATCTACTCTTGTTATGTCTTTCTCATTATAACTGTAAACATACTTGTCTGTATTTCCTGTTACACTTGTCAGTTCTGAAAAAATAAACTTTCTTTTTTCATCGATGTACCCTCAAAGCCTGTCTTATTGCCTGACACATAATTGGTTTCCAATAAATATTTGTTAAATGAATAAATAATGATTGGATGAGTATAAGTATATAGCAAGCTTCAAAGATGCATTTTCATTTGAGTTGTTTCAAGTCTCAGTTTTCCTCCCTCATTTGGTAAACTAGGAAGATATCGACTTATACATTGTGGATTTCTTTCCAGATATGTGGAAATCATATTGAGGAAGAAAATATTCCAAGTAGAGTAAAACAGGGCCCAATAATGTCTTTTCAAACACCGCCCACAGACACACCATGCAGCATCATTTTGTAAGTAATTTCTTCCATAAATGTTAAGGAATTATTGACTTATTGTTGCAATCCCTCTGGTGTGATAGGTTTTATTTTTTTAGAGTAAGGAATAAAAACTATGTAGCTATACAATGGTGTGTGGAATAGTTTTTCCTCTAAAAGCATTGCTTCCTTGTTTTTAAGTACATCTCATCACAATATTTAAAGAAATCAAGAAATGTAAGTAAAGGTGTAAAGCAAAATGAGACTTCAAATATTGAGTTGTAAAAGTTCATATCTCTTTAAAAGCTATATCCTTTTAAAGCTAAATCTAAAAATGATGTATTTCTTGTACCATTTCAGATAAAAAAGAATGACTTGACTATTTTGGAAAGAGTGCTTTTATAGGCAAAGTAATATGATACCTAATTTAATAATATGCAGAATATAAAACTCATGGGCGTATCTTCCTCCCAAGAATGCTTACAGCTCAAAGGGGCCTCTTAGGGTAAGGGCGTAGTAATTGGTAAAGAGAATTGGCAGAGATACAGCTCTGATATCAAAGAATATTTTCCTAGCATGAAAAAGAAGCTAATTGAAAAAATGTTCTGGATTACAGCATGATTTACCCTAAGGTCCCTAGATTTAGAGCGGTAGACAAATTAGAAAGTGATTTTCAACTTGCTATACACTGCAACTTAGCATTTAAGATGCATTTAATCACTGAGCTGAGTTTGATCATCTTTTACAAAGAGAGATACATACTTTAAGTAATATGTGTATACTATAAGTAATAAAATGCCCATTTTTTTTTGACATTCAGGCAATCTAGTTTTACTGTATAACCATACATGTCTGTACGTGTTCCTTGCCTAATCTAATATGATTTTGAGCCAGTGAAATATGCCATGAGAACCTCTTGACATGAGGCGACCGGAAGCAGTAGAAACAACACTAGAATCAAAGTTAAGATATTTATGCGTATATTCCAATTTTGATAATTATTTTAGCCCCTTATTAAATCATTAGATCCATATTGTATCCTCCAATGATTATATCCTTTTTTATTGGATCACTTAAATGCTGTTAATCCCAGTTTCTTCATATGTTAAATAAGATTAGAAATACTGCCTGGCTTTACCTAGGAGGTAACATTGATTAGAGCTTTTAAGAAACTGAGGGATTCCACAGAGAATGTTGGAGGGGCGGAGCAAGATGGCCGAATAGGAACAGCTCCAGTCTCCAACTCCCAGCGCCAGCGACACAGAAGACCGGTGTTTCTGCATTTTCAACTGAGGTACTGGGTTCGTCTCACTGGGGAGTGCCGGACGATCGGTGCTGGTCAGCTGCTGCAGCCCGACCAGCGAGAGCTGAAGCAGGGCGAGGCATCGCCTCACCTGGGAAGCGCAAGGGGGAAGGGAATCCCTTTTCCTAGCCAGGGGAACTGAGACACACAACACCTGGAAAATCGGGTAACTCCCACCCCAATATTGCGCTTTAAGCAAACAGGCACACCAGGAGATCATATCCCACACCTGGCTGGGAGGGTCCCATGCCCACAGAGCCTCCCTCATTGCTAGCACAGCAGTCTGTGATCTACCGGCAAGGCAGCAGCGAGGCTGGGGGAGGGGCGCCCGCCATTGCTGAGGCTTTAGTAGGTAAACAAAGCTGCTGGGAAGCTCCAACTGGGTGGAGCTCACAGCAGCTCAAGGAAACCTGCCTGTCTCTGTAGACTCCACCTCTGGGGACAGGGCACAGCTACACAACAACAACAACAACAACAAAAAAGCAGCAGAAACCTCTGCAGACGCAAACGACTCTGTCTGACAGCTTTGAAGAGAGCAGTGGATCTCCCAACACGGAGGTTGAGATCTGAGAAGGGACAGACTGCCTGCTCAAGTGGGTCCCTGACCCCTGAGTAGCCTAACTGGGAGACATCCCCCACTAGGGGCAGTCTGACACCCCACACCTCACAGGGTGGAGTACACCCCTGAGAGGAAGCTTCCAAAGCAAGAATCACAAAGGTACACTCGCTGTTCAGAAATATTCTATCTTCTGCAGCCTCTGCTGCTGATACCCAGGCAAACAGGGTCTGGAGTGCACCTCAAGCAATCTCCGACAGACCTACAGCTGAGGGTCCTGACTGTTAGAAGGAAAACTATCAAACAGGAAGGACACCTACACCAAAACCCCATCAGTACATCACCATCATCAAAGACCAGAGGCAGATAAAACCACAAAGATGGGGAAAAAGCAGGGCAGAAAAGCTGGAAATTCAAAAAATAAGAGCACATCTCCCCCGGCAAAGGAGCGCAGCTCATCGCCAGCAATGGATCAAAGCTTGACGGAGAATGACTTTGACGAGATGAGAGAAGAAGGCTTCAGTCCATCAAATTTCTCAGAGCTAAAGGAGGAACTACGTACCCAGCGCAAAGAAACTAAAAATCTTGAAAAAAAAGTGGAAGAATTGACGGCTAGAGTAATTAATGCAGAGAAGGTCATAAACGAAATGAAAGAGATGAAAACCATGACACGAGAAATACGTGACAAATGCACAAGCTTCAGTAACCGACTCGATCAACTGGAAGAAAGAGTATCAGCGATTGAGGATCAAATGAATGAAATGAAGCGAGAAGAGAAACCAAAAGAAAAAAGAAGAAAAAGAAATGAACAAAGCCTGCAAGAAGTATGGGATTATGTAAAAAGACCAAATCTACGTCTGATTGGGGTGCCTGAAAGTGAGGGGGAAAATGGAACCAAGTTGGAAAACACTCTTCAGGATATCATCCAGGAGAACTTCCCCAACCTAGTAGGGCAGGCCAACATTCAAATCCAGGAAATACAGAGAACGCCACAAAGATACTCCTCAAGAAGAGCAACTCCAAGACACATAATTGCCAGATTCACCAAAGTTGAAATGAAGGAAAAAATCTTAAGGGCAGCCAGAGAGAAAGGTCGGGTTACCCACAAAGGGAAGCCCATCAGACTAACAGCAGATCTCTCGGCAGAAACTCTACAAGCCAGAAGAGAGTGGGGGCCAATATTCAACATTCTTAAAGAAAAGAATTTTAAACCCAGAATTTCATATCCAGCCAAACTAAGTTTCATAAGTGAAGGAGAAATAAAATCCTTTACAGATAAGCAAATGCTTAGAGATTTTGTCACCACTAGGCCTGCCTTACAAGAGACCCTGAAGGAAGCACTCAACATGGAAAGGAACAACCGGTACCAGCCATTGCAAAAACATGCCAAAATGTAAAGACCATCGAGGCTAGGAAGAAACTGCATCAACTAACGAGCAAAATAACCAGTTAATATCATAATGGCAGGATCAAGTTCACACATAACAATCTTAACCTTAAATGTAAATGGACTAAATGCTCCAATGAAAAGACACAGACTGGCAAACTGGATAAAGAGTCAAGACCCATCAGTCTGCTGTATTCAGGAGACCCATCTCACATGCAGAGACACACACAGGCTCAAAATAAAGGGATGGAGGAAGATTTACCAAGCAAATGGAGAACAAAAAAAAGCAGGGGTTGCAATCCTAGTCTCTGATAAAACAGACTTTAAACCATCAAAGATCAAAAGAGACAAAGAAGGCCATTACATAATGGTAAAGGGATCAATTCAACAGGAAGAGCTAACTATCCTAAATATATATGCACCCAATACAGGAGCACCCAGATTCATAAAGCAAGTCCTTAGAGACTTACAAAGAGACTTAGACTCCCATACAATAATAATGGGAGACTTCAACACTCCACTGTCAACATTAGACAGATCAACAAGACAGAAAGTTAACAAGGATATTCAGGAATTGAACTCATCTCTGCAGCAAGCAGACCTAATAGACATCTATAGAACTCTCCACCCCAAATCAACAGAATATACATTCTTCTCAGCACCACATCGCACTTACTCCAAAATTGACCATATAATTGGAAGTAAAGCACTCCTCAGCAAATGTACAAGAACAGAAATTATAACAAACTGTCTCTCAGACCACAGTGCAATCAAACTAGAACTCAGTCAAAACCGCTCAACTACATGGAAACTGAACAACCTGCTCCTGAATGACTACTGGGTACATAACGAAATGAAGGCAGAAATAAAGATGTTCTTTGAAACCAATGAGAACAAAGATACAACATACCAGAATCTGTGGGACACATTTAAAGCAGTGTGTAGAGGGAAATTTATAGCACTAAATGCCCACAAGAGAAAGCAGGAAAGATCAAAAATTGACACTCTAACATCGCAATTAAAAGAACTAGAGAAGCAAGAGCAAACACATTCCAAAGCTAGCAGAAGGCAAGAAATAACTAAGATCAGAGCAGAACTGAAGGAGATAGAGACACAAAAAACCCTCCAAAAAATCAATGAATCCAGGAGTTGGTTTTTTGAAAAGATCAACAAAATTGACAGACCACTAGCAAGACTAATAAAGAAGAAAAGAGAGAAGAATCAAATCGACGCAATTAAAAATGATAAAGGGGATATCACCACCGACCCCACAGAAATACAAACTACCATCAGAGAATACTATAAACACCTCTACGCAAATAAACTGGAAAACCTAGAAGAAATGGATAATTTCCTGGACACTTACACTCTTCCAAGACTAAATCAGGAAGAAGTTGAATCCCTGAATAGACCAATAGTAGGCTCTGAAATTGAGGCAATAATTAATAGCCTACCAACCAAAAGAAGTCCAGGACCAGATGGATTCACAGCTGAATTCTACCAGAGGTATAAGGAG
This sequence comes from Theropithecus gelada, assembly GCF_003255815.1. Lineage (NCBI taxonomy): Eukaryota > Metazoa > Chordata > Mammalia > Primates > Cercopithecidae > Theropithecus > Theropithecus gelada. The sequence goes on along the minus strand of NC_037679.1, from coordinate 46,901,144 downwards.
GAGTTGGTACCATTCCTTCTGAAACTATTCCAATCAATAGAAAAAGAGGGAATCCTCCCTAACTCATTTTATGAGGCCAACATCATCCTGATACCAAAGCCTGGCAGAGACACAACAAAAAAAGAGAATTTTAGACCAATATCCCTGATGAACATCGATGCAAAAATCCTCAATAAAATACTGGCAAACCGGATTCAACAACACATCAAAAAACTTATCCACCATGATCAAGTGGGCTTCATCCCTGGGATGCAAGGCTGGTTCAACATTCGCAAATCAATAAACATAATCCAGCATATAAACAGAACCAAAGACAAGAACCACATGATTATCTCAATAGATGCAGAAAAGGCTTTTGACAAAATTCAACAGCCCTTCATGCTAAAAACCCTCAATAAATTCGGTATTGATGGAACGTACCTCAAAATAATAAGAGCTATTTATGACAAACCCACAGCCAATATCATACTGAATGGGCAAAAACTGGAAAAATTCCCTTTGAAAACTGGCACAAGACAGGGATGCCCTCTCTCACCACTCCTATTCAACATAGTGTTGGAAGTTCTGGCTAGGGCAATCAGGCAAGAGAAAGAAATCAAGGGTATTCAGTTAGGAAAAGAAGAAGTCAAATTGTCCCTCTTTGCAGATGACATGATTGTATATTTAGAAAACCCCATTGTCTCAGCCCAAAATCTCCTTAAGCTGATAAGCAACTTCAGCAAAGTCTCAGGATACAAAATTAATGTGCAAAAATCACAAGCATTCTTATACACTAGTAACAGACAAACAGAGAGCCAAATCATGAATGAACTTCCATTCACAATTGCTTCAAAGAGAATCAAATACCTAGGAATCCAACTTACAAGGGATGTAAAGGACCTCTTCAAGGAGAACTACAAACCACTGCTCAGTGAAATAAAAGAGGACACAAACAAATGGAAGAACATACCATGCTCATGGATAGGAAGAATCAATATCGTGAAAATGGCCATACTGCCCAAGGTAATTTATAGATTCAATGCCATCCCCATCAAGCTACCAATGAGTTTCTTCAGAGAATTGGAAAAAACTGCTTTAAAGTTCATATGGAACCAAAAAAGAGCCCGCATCTCCAAGACAATCCTAAGTCAAAAGAACAAAGCTGGAGGCATCACGCTACCTGACTTCAAACTATACTACAAGGCTACAGTAACCAAAACAGCATGGTACTGGTACCAAAACAGAGATATAGACCAATGGAACAGAACAGAGTCCTCAGAAATAATACCACACATCTACAGCCATCTGATCTTTGACAAACCTGAGAAAAACAAGAAATGGGGAAAGGATTCCCTATTTAATAAATGGTGCTGGGAAAATTGGCTAGCCATAAGTAGAAAGCTGAAACTGGATCCTTTCCTTACTCCTTATACGAAAATTAATTCAAGATGGATTAGAGACTTAAATGTTAGACCTAATACCATAAAAATCCTAGAGGAAAACCTAGGTAGTACCATTCAGGACATAGGCATGGGCAAAGACTTCATGTCTAAAACACCAAAAGCAATGGCAGCAAAAGCTAAAATTAACAAATGGGATCTAATTAAACTAAAGAGCTTCTGCACAGCAAAAGAAACTACCATCAGAGTGAACAGGCAACCTACAGAATGGGAGAAAATTTTCGCAATCTACTCATCTGACAAAGGGCTAATATCCAGAACCTACAAAGAACTCAAACAAATTTACAAGAAAAAAACAAACAACCCCATCAAAAAGTGGGCAAAGGATATGAACAGACATTTCTCAAAAGAAGACATTCATACAGCCAACAGACATATGAAAAAATGCTCATCATCACTGGCCATCAGAGAAATGCAAATCAAAACCACAATGAGATACCATCTCACACCAGTTAGAATGGCGATCATTAAAAAGTCAGGAAACAACAGGTGCTGGAGAGGATGTGGAGAACTAGGAACACTTTTACACTGTTGGTGGGATTGTAAACTAGTTCAACCATTATGGAAAACAGTATGGCGATTCCTCAAGGATCTAGAACTAGAAGTACCATATGACCCAGCCATCCCATTACTGGGGATATACCCAAAGGATTATAAATTATGCTGCTATAAAGACACATGCACACGTATGTTTATTGCAGCACTATTCACAATAGCAAAGACTTGGAATCAACCCAAATGTCCATCAGTGACAGATTGGATTAAGAAAATGTGGCACATATACACCATGGAATACTATGCAGCCATAAAAAAGGATGAGTTTGCGTCCTTTGTAGGGACATGGATGCAGCTGGAAACCATCATTCTTAGCAAACTATCACAAGAACAGCAAACCAAACACCGCATGTTCTCACTCATAGGTGGGAACTGAACAATGAGATCACTTGGACTCAGGAAGGGGAACATCACACACCGGGGCCTATCATGGGGAGGGGGGAGGGGGGAGGGATTGCATTGGGAGTTATACCTGATGTAAATGACGAGTTGATGGGTGCAGCAGACCAACATGGCACAAGTATACATATGTAACAAACCTGCACGTTATGCACATGTACCCTACAACTTAAAGTATAATAATAATAAATAAATTAAAAAAAAAAAAAGAAACTGAGAAATATTTTAGAAATATTATTATTAGTCAATAGTGTCAACAAGTAATTTGACTAAGGTTTTTTTTTTTTAATTTAGGCTTTATTTAAATTGACTAAATCAGACATCCTCTGGTATTTTATATGCTGTTTAACTAATTGGTGGGACTAAAATCAACAAATGATAAAGTATGCTAATGGTTATGACAATTGGTAAATATATCTGCTTTACCAACCTGGAACCTTTGTCAATCTGAAGCCCTACAGTCTGAGTCCTAGAGCTGTGACTTTCCTGAATCAGTGAGACAAATAATTTAAGGGCATGTACGATTAGCCTTACAAACTTTTATTCTTTTTCCACAAATAGAAACATTAAAAAGCAACAACTATCTTTATATCACCATTTTGCAAAATTAAGAAAATTTGACAGTCTTTCCCCTATTACTTCCCCTATTAATAGTCTTTCTCCTAATAATAGGAGATTATTAACAGGAATATAATCTCCTATTAAAGGAGAAGCTGAACAAAATGGAATAGATGACTTGAGAAGGAGAAGAGGAGAAAGGAGACCACTACGACTGAGAGAAAATAGGTAATTCTAAGTGACATTTGTGGCACAGGAAGATTGAGAGTTTCATAGTACAAAGAAAGAGGTATCAGAAAAACGTTTCCTACCATTACACTGATTAAGGCATCCTTTCTAAGACAGGAAGCAAAGTGGGTGAGGCATGAATTGATTTCAGCGGCTTATAACCCAGTTCTGAGCTGTGATTGGCAGGACAATTTAGATTCTACATAGATAGGATCCCAGAAATCCAAAGAAGATATAGGAGTTTGATTATACTGGTCTTTTGGTTAAATTAGAGAATGTTCTTCACCTCATTTCCTCTAAAAAATCTTTTCAAAATAAAATTACATTAAAGAGCTGGTTCTCTGACAGTATACCAAAATTCCTTTTTGCTTTATTTTATTTAATGTATAATTAATAAATAATTAGAGCCTGTGAGAGATAGTCATATATTTTGTCAATATTTAGAGTAGTTAACTGGTGAAGTAAAAAGAGCAGTGAAATGGAAATGAGGAAACTCGTTTTCTACTCTCAACTATTAATTGGTTGACTTTATATAAGTTATTTGATCTTTCTACAATAGAATTTCCATAACATATGCATACTATGTTTCAGAGTGGAGATTTTCACTAATTTTTTGTTGAATTGATTTGAATAAATAAACTCTGAATGTTGCAGTTGGAGATTTTTAAATTTCCTGCTATCTCTAAAGTTCTATGATAAGTAATTTAACCAACAGTTGTGGCTTGCTTTCCCTATACTATGTACAACAGTTCTGCTTACATCATTCACTGTGTATTAGCCATTTAATGGCCAGCTGGCTTTCATTATCACTCAGAGATAATTTTTGTCAAACATTTGCTATACATTTATACTGTCTTTTCAAAAAATTGTTCGCTGCTAATCGTAGACTAATATATATTTAAGGTTTACTAAGATGGTTCAGAAATATAAGCCACTTACTTTATGTATCTCAGGACCACTAACGCCACTTTTGACTCAGCTTCACTTACAGTTTGTTCTTTTAAGGCTTTTAAAATATATCTATATATCTGTACCTATATCTATATATAAAATGATACATGCACATAAATCTGTATGTGTGTATAATATTGATATATTATATACATCATATATGCATATAATACACACAGACACACACACACACACACACACATTTTTTTGGGCCCTCAAGTGTGGCTTATCCAAATATCCTCATTTTACAAATGAAGATTTTTGTGGCAAACAAAAGTTAAATGATTTTTCTGAAGCCACATAGCTTTAGTTCTGGCAATACTAAAACTATAAATTATTTACAGAAACCAATCTGCATGCTTTTATGAAGTATCATTTTATTTTTAAAGCAAACCCTTTTATGTTGCAAATTTGAATGGTTACAGAAAATAAGAGCCAGTAAAAAACATTAATTTTATTTAATCATAGAAGCATATATTTTATTTTTGGGTTATATAAATTAGATTAGAGATGAAACAGCATATCAATTAGCCATTACTGCATAATAAGCCACCTCAAAACTTAGTGGCTTAAAACTGCAACCACTTATTTAATTGGGATTCTCCAGTTTGGCAATGTTGTCTGGGTTGAACTAAGTAGGTCTTTCATTTTTGACTTGGCTCATTCATGCATCTGTGGTCAGCTGCCAGATTGGCTGGAGGCTGGTTCATCCAAAATGACTTCAGCTAGGATGACCTGACTCTGCTATTTACATTTCAGTATCTTCTGAGGCTTATTCACAGGACAGTATTAGAGATCCAAAAGCAAAATGGGAAATATGCAAAATCTTTCAAGGGCTAGGTTCAAAGTTAGACTGTTACTTCTACCACATTTTGCTAATCAATGCGAGTTATAAGGTCAGACAAGATTTAAGGGGTGAAGAAAGAGTGGCAAATTTGTTATACAAAGAAGAGTGGATATAGGAAGAGATAAAGAATTATGGTTATTTTTTCAATCTAATGCAAATAGCATTTTTGTAATATAGGTTTAGTTTCATGGCTTTATTGAGAAAAGCTTAAATCAAAAACTGAAGAATCTTTTTGTGTTTTTTTTCCCCCTGGCACATTCTAGCATATACTTACAAATACCAATTCCTTGCATGGATGCAGATCAACTGCTGATGAGAATGCAAATTAATACAGCCACTTTGGAAAACAGTTTGATAATTTCTTATAAAAAATTAATTATACACTTACCATATAAGCCAGTAATCCAACTACTGCGTTATTTAACCAAATGCAATGAAAACTTAGTTTTCACTGGCATAAAACTCTTTCCCACTTATTCAACCTTCAATCCCTTGACTTTGTCTTCTGCAGCTAGAAAAATAAAAAACCATGGAGGCTGAAGCCAAATCTAGCCTACTGCCTGTTTTTGTTAATAAAGTTTTATTGGAACATTGCCATGCCATTTGTTTACACAATGTTTATGATTACTTGTGTGCTGTGCTACAATGACAGAGTTGAGCAATTGTGAGTGAGATCACAAGGCCCTCAAAGCCTAAAATATTTACTATCTAGCCTTTACATAGCAAGTTTGCTGACTCCTAGAGGATAGGATTTTGTAGTTGGTTTTTAACAGGTCAGTGTTTAAAATCATGTTAATCACTTATGGTTGTGTTCCATTGGCCAGAACTCTGTCTCATGGTCACACAGTGCAAGGCAGACTGGGCTGTTTACATTACTTGCATGCAGAGGAAATAGAGGAAACTGATATTTATAACTCTGTTATGTCTTCACTGACTTTCCAAAGACTGTATTATTCTGCAATCATCTATACTCACATACCACTTTTAAATATATGTGTTTTTGACACAGTTGTAAGTTGTACATTACTATTTCTTTTCATGTTTAACCCTTTAACTGGACTTGGTAAAAAAAAAAAATTATCTTACTCATCTCTACATTTTTAGTGTCACACTCAATTGAATAGAGTTAATAAAGGAAATAATGCAATAAGGAGTGAATTATTCTTCAAGTACAAATAATTAGATCAAGGACAAAAATTATGGTGGGCATCTGGGTACCTATTCATGGCGGATATGACTTGACGATTGTGACAGATTTTCCCATCAAGCCTGAAAATAACTCAGAATGTTTGTTAAAGGAGTTTAGAGGTAACAATGATCAATTTACATGTGGCATTTAAGATGACGTGTATTTCTCTTTTCTTTCTCTTTCTTTCTTTCTTCCCTCCCTCCCTCCTTTCCTTCCTTCCTTCCTTCCTTCCTTCCTTCCTCCTTCCTTCCTTCCTTCCTTCCTTTCTTCTCTTTTCTTCTCTCTTTTCTTCTCTCTTCTCTCCCTTCCCTTCCCTTCCCTTCCCTTCCCTTCCCTTCCCTTCCCTTC